>NW_026904321.1:0-40444 GCF_024500275.1 Phycodurus eques | reverse complement strand
TTAAGAGTTCAAAAGTTCTGCATAAATCACATAGGTCGTCATGTTACAATTTAGTCAATAAAGGCCAACTACTGGAGCGGAACGGAATGCTTCGAAGCTCGTGTTTCGGCTGCACGAACTCCGAGAGGTTTGGAAGAGACATCATCTGAAAGGTGGATTCACAACGATCGAGTGTGTCGAACGTCAGCCCACTAGCTCAAACTTAAGGGATCAAAAGTTCTGCCGAAATCACATAGGTCGTCATGTATTAATTTAGTCAATAAAGGCCTACTACTGGAGCGAAACGGAATGCTTCGACGCTCGTGTTTCAGCCGCACGACCTCCGAGAAACTTGGAAGAGACCTCATCTGAAAGGTGGATTCAAAACGATCGAGTGTGTCGAATGTCAGTCTACTAGCTCAAACTTAAAGGTTCAAAAGTTCTGCCTAAATCACATAGGTCGTCATGTTACAATTTAGTCAATAAAGGCTTCCTACTGGAGCTAAACGGAATGCTTCGACGCTCGTGTTTCTGCCGCACGATCTCCGAGAGGATTGGAAGAGACCTCATCTGAAAGGTGGATTCACAACGATCGAGTGTGTCGAACGTCAGCCCACTAGCTCAAACTTCAGGGTTCAAAAGCTCTGCCGAAATCATATCGGTCGTCATGTTACAATTTAGTCAATAAAGGCCTAAGACTGGAGCGAAACGGAATGCTTCGACGCTTGTGTTTCGGCCGCACGACCTCCGAGAGGCTTGGAAGAGACCTCATCCGAAAGGTGGATTCACAACGATCAAGTGTGTCGAACGTCAGCCCACAAGCTCTAACTTAAGGGTTCAAAAGTTCTGCCGAAATCACATAGGTCATCATGTTACAATTTAGTCAATAAAGGACTACTACTGGAGCGAAACGGAATGCTTCGACGCTCGTGTTTCGGCCGCACGACCTCCGAGAGGCTTGGAAGAGACCTCATCTGAAAGGTGGATTCACAACAATCGAGTGTGTCGAACGTCAGCCCATAATCTCAAACTTAAGGGTTCAAAGGTTCTGCCGAAATCACATAGGTCGTCATGTTACAATTTAGTCAATAAAGGCCTTCTACTGGAGCGAAACTGAATGCTTCGACGCTCGTGTTTCAGCCGCACGACCTCCGAGAGGATTGGAAGAGACCTCATTTGAAAGGTGGATTCAAAACGATCGAGTGCGTCGAACGTCAGCCCACGAGCTCAAACTTAAGGGTTCAAAAGTTCTGCCGAAATCACATTGGCTGTCATGTTACAATTTAGTCAATAAAGGCCTACTACTGGAACGAAACTGAATGCTTTGACAGTCGCCGCTCGGCCGCACGAAGTCTGAGAGGCTTGGAAGAGACGTCATCTGAAAGGTGGTTTCACAACGATCGAGTGTGTCGAACGTCAGCCCACTAGCTCAAACTTAAGGGTTCAAAAGTTCTGCCGAAATCACAAAAGTCGTCATGTTTCAATTTAGTCAATAAAGGCCTACTACTGGAGCGAAACGGAATGCTTCGATGCTCGTGTTTCAGCCGCACGACCTCCGAGAGGCTTGGAAGAGACCTCATCTGAAAGGTGGATTCACAACGATCGAGTGTGTCGAACGTCAGCCCACATGCTCAAACTTAAGGGTTCAAAAGTTCTGCCGAAATCACATAGGTCGTCATGTTACAATTTAGTCAAAGGACTAGTCCTGGAGCGAAATGGAATGCTTCGACGCTCGTGTTTCGGCCGCACGACCTACGAGAGGTTTGGAAGAGACCTCATCTGAAAGGTGGATTCCCAACGATCGAGTGTGTCGAACGTCAGCCCACTAGTTCAAACTTAAGGGTTCAAAAGTTCTGCATAAATCACATAGGTCGTCATGTTACAATTTAGTCAATAAAGGCCAACTACTGGAGCGAAACGGAATGCTTCGAAGCTCGTGTTTCGGCTGCACGAACTCCGAGAGGATTGGAAGAGACATCATCTGAAAGGTGGATTCACAACGATCGAGTGTGTCGAAGGTCAGCCCACTAGCTCAAACTTAAGGGATCAAACGTTCTGCCGAAATCACATAGGTCGTCATGTTTCAATTTAGTCAATAAAGGCCTACTACTGGAGCAAAACGGAATGGTTCGACGCTCGTGTTTCGGCCGCACGATCTCCGAGAAGCTTGGAAAAGACGTCATCTGAAAGGTGGATTCAAAACGATCGAGTGTTTCGAAGGTCAGCCTACTAGCTCAAACTTAAGCGTTCTAAAGTTCTGCCGAAATCACATAGGTCGACATGTTACAATTTAGTCAATAAAGGCCTACCATTGGAGCGAAACGGAATGCTTCGAAGCTCGGGTTTCGGCTGCACGAACTCCGAGAGGATTGGAAGAGACCTCATCTGAAAGGTGGATTCACAACGATCAAGTGTGTCGAACGTCAGCCCACTAGCTCAAACTTAAGGGTTCAAAAGCTCTGCCGAAATCATATCGGTCGTCATGTTACAATTTAGTCAATAAAGGCCTAAGACTGGAGCGAAACGGAATGCTTCGGCGCTTGTGTTTTGTCCGCACGACCTCCGAGAGGCATGGAAGAGAACTCATCTGAAAGGTGGATTCACAATGATCAAGTGTGTCGAACGTCAGCCCACAAGCTCAAACTTAAGGGTTCAAAAGTTCTGCCGAAATCACATCGGTCATCATGTTTCAATTTAGTCAATAAAGGCCAACTACTGGAGCGAAACGGAATGCTTCGACGCTCGTGTTTCAGCCGCACGACCTCCGAGAGGCTTGGAAGAGACCTCATCTGAAAGGTGGATTCACAACGATCGAGTGTGTCGAACGTCAGCCCACAAGCTCAAACTTAAGGGTTCAAAAGTTCTGCCGAAATCACATAGGTCGTCATGTTACAATTTAGTCAATAAAGGACTAGTACTGGAGCGAAACGGAATGCTTCGACGCTCGTGTTTTGGCCGCACGACCTCCGAGAGGCTTGGAAGAGACCTCATCTGAAAGGTGGATTCCCAACGATCGAGTGTGTCGAACGTCAGCCCATAATCTCAAACTTAAGGGTTCAAAAGTTCTGCCGAAATCATATCGGTCGTCATGTTACAATTTAGTCAATAAAGGCCTACGACTGGAGCGAAACAGAATGCTTCGACGCTTGTGTTTCGGCCGCACGACCTCCGAGAGGCTTGGAAGAGACCTCATCTGAAAGGTGGATTCACAACGATCGAGTGTGTCGAATGTCAGCCCACAATCTCAAACTTAAGGGTTCAAAGGTTCTGCCGAAATCACATAGGTCGTCATGTTACAATTTAGTCAATAAAGGCCTACTATTGGAGCGAAACGGAATGCTTCGAAGCTCGTGTTTCGGCTGCACGAACTCCGAGAGGCTTGGAAGAGACCTCATCTGAAAGGTGGATTCACAACGATCGAGTGTGTCGAATGTCAGCCCACAATCTCAAACTTAAGGGTTCAAAGGTTCTGCCGAAATCACATAGGTCGTCATGTTACAATTTAGTCAATAAAGGCCTACTATTGGAGCGAAACGGAATGCTTCGAAGCTCGTGTTTCGGCCGCACGAACTCCGAGAGGATTGGAAGAGACCTCATATGAAAGGTGGATTCAAAACGATCGAGTGTGTCAAATGTCAGTCTACTAGCTCAAACTTAAAGGTTCAAAAGTTCTGCCTAAATCACATATGTCGTCATGTTACAATTTAGTCAATAAAGGCTTACTACTGGAGCTAAACGGAATGGTTCGACGCTCGTGTTTCGGCCGCACGATCTCCGAGAAGCTTGGAAAAGACGTCATCTGAAAGGTGGATTCAAAACGATCGAGTGTTTCGAAGGTCAGCCTACTAGCTCAAACTTAAGCGTTCTAAAGTTCTGCCGAAATCACATAGGTCGACATGTTACAATTTAGTCAATAAAGGCCTACCATTGGAGCGAAACGGAATGCTTCGAAGCTCGGGTTTCGGCTGCACGAACTCCGAGAGGATTGGAAGAGACCTCATCTGAAAGGTGGATACACAACGATCAAGTGTGTCGAACGTCAGCCCACTAGCTCAAACTTAAGGGTTCAAAAGCTCTGCCGAAATCATATCGGTCGTCATGTTACAATTTAGTCAATAAAGGCCTAAGACTGGAGCGAAACGGAATGCTTCGGCGCTTGTGTTTCGTCCGCACGACCTCCGAGAGGCATGGAAGAGAACTCATCTGAAAGGTGGATTCTCCAACGATCGAGTGTGTCGAACGTCAGCCCACAATCTCAAACTTAAGGGTTCAAAAGTTCTGCCGAAATCATATCGGTCGTCATGTTACAATTTAGTCAATAAAGGCCTACTACTGGAGCGAAACGGAATGCTTCGACGCTTGTGTTTCGACCGCAAGACCTCCGAGAGGCTTGGAAGAGACCTCATCTAAAAGGGGTATTCACAACGATCGAGTGTGTCGAATGTCAGCCCACAATCTCAAACTTAAGGGTTCAAAGGGTCTGCCGAAATCACATAGGTCGTCATGTTACAATTTAGTCAATAAAGGCCTACTATTGGAGCGAAACGGAATGCTTCGAAGCTCGTGTTTCGGCTGCACGACCTCCGAGAGGATTGGAAGAGACCTCATCTGAAAGGTAGATTCACAACGATCGAGTGTGTCGAACGTCAGCCCACTAGCTCAAACTTAAGGGTTCCAAAGTTCTGCCGAAATCACATAGGTCGTCATGTTTCAATTTAGTCAATAAAGGCCTACTACTGGAGCGAAACGGAATGCTTCGACGCTCGTGTTTCAGCCGCACGATCTCCGAGAGGCTTGGAAGAGACCTCATCTGAAAGGTGGATTCACAACGATCGAGTGTGTCGAACGTCAGCCCACTAGCTCAAACTTAAGGGATCAAAAGTTCTGCCGAAATCACATAGGTCGTCATGTATTAATTTAGTCAATAAAGGCCTACTACTGGAGCAAAACGGAATGCTTCGACGCTTGTGTTTCAGCCGCACGACCTCCGAGAGGCTTGGAAGAGAACTCATCTGAAAGGTGGATTCAAAACGATCGAGTGTGTCGAATCGTCAGTCTACTAGCTCAAACTTAAAGGTTCAAAAGTTCTGCCTAAATCACATAGGTCGTCATGTTACAATTTAGTCAATAAAGGCTTCCTACTGGAGCTAAACGGAATGCTTCGACGCTCGTGTTTCTGCCGCACGATCTGCGAGAAGCTTGGAAAAGACGTCATCTGAAAGGTGGATTCAAAACGATCGAGTGTTTCGAAGGTCAGCCTACTAGCTCAAACTTAAGGGTTCTAAAGTTCTGCCGAAATCACATAGGTCGTCATGTTACAATTTAGTCAATAAAGGCTTCCTACTGGAGCTAAACGGAATGCTTCGACGCTCGTGTTTCTGCCGCACGATCTCCGAGAAGCTTGGAAAAGACGTCATCTGAAAGGTGGATTCAAAACGATCGAGTGTTTCGAAGGTCAGCCTACTAGCTCAAACTTAAGGGTTCTAAAGTTCTGCCGAAATCACATAGGTCGACATGTTGCAATTTAGTCAATAAAGGCCTACCACTGGAGCGAAACGGAATGCTTCGAAGCTCGGGTTTCGGCTGCACGAACTCCGAGAGGATTGGAAGAGACCTCATCTGAAAGGTGGATTCACAACGATCGAGTGTGTCGAACGTCAGCCCACTAGCTCAAACTTCAGGGTTCAAAAGCTCTGCCGAAATCACATAGGTCATCATGTTACAATTTAGTCAATAAAGGACTACTACTGGAGCGAAACGGAATGCTTCGACGCTCGTGTTTCGGCCGCACGACCTCCGAGAGGCTTGGAAGAGACCTCATCTGAAAGGTGGATTCACAACAATCGAGTGTGTCGAACGTCAGCCCATAATCTCAAACTTAAGGGTTCAAAGGTTCTGCCGAAATCACATAGGTCGTCATGTTACAATTTAGTCAATAAAGGCCTTCTACTGGAGCGAAACGGAATGCTTCGACGCTCGTGTTTCAGCCGCACGACCTCCGAGAGGATTGGAAGAGACCTCATTTGAAAGGTGGATTCAAAACGATCGAGTGCGTCGAACGTCAGCCCACGAGCTCAAACTTAAGGGTTCAAAAGTTCTGCCGAAATCACATTGGCTGTCATGTTACAATTTAGTCAATAAAGGCCTACGACTGGAACGAAACTGAATGCTTTGACAGTCGCCGCTCGGCCGCACGAAGTCTGAGAGGCTTGGAAGAGACGTCATCTGAAAGGTGGTTTCACAACGATCGTGTGTGTCGAACGTCAGCCCACAAGCTCAAACTTAAGGGTTCAAAAGTTCTGCCGAAATCACACCGGTCGTCATGTTACAATTTAGACAATAAAGGCCTACTACTGGAGCGAAACGGAATGCTTCGAAGCTCGTGTTTCGGCTGCACGAACTCCGAGAGGATTGGAAGAGACCTCATCTGAAAGGTGGATTCACAACGATCGAGTGCGTCGAACGTCAGCCCACGAGCTCAAACTTAAGGGTTCAAAAGTTCTGCCGAAATCACATTGGCTGTCATGTTACAATTTAGTCAATAAAGGCCTACTACTGGAACGAAACTGAATGCTTTGACAGTCGCCGCTCGGCCGCACGAAGTCTGAGAGGCTTGGAAGAGACGTTCATCTGAAAGGTGGTTTCACAACGATCGAGTGTGTCGAACGTCAGCCCACTAGCTCAAACTTAAGGGTTCAAAAGTTCTGCCGAAATCACAAAAGTCGTCATGTTTCAATTTAGTCAATAAAGGCCTACTACTGGAGCGAAACGGAATGCTTCGATGCTCGTGTTTCAGCCGCACGACCTCCGAGAGGCTTGGAAGAGACCTCATCTGAAAGGTGGATTCACAACGATCGAGTGTGTCGAACGTCAGCCCACATGCTCAAACTTAAGGGTTCAAAAGTTCTGCCGAAATCACATAGGTCGTCATGTTACAATTTAGTCAAAGGACTAGTCCTGGAGCGAAATGGAATGCTTCGACGCTCGTGTTTCGGCCGCACGACCTACGAGAGGTTTGGAAGAGACCTCATCTGAAAGGTGGATTCCCAACGATCGAGTGTGTCGAACGTCAGCCCACTAGTTCAAACTTAAGGGTTCAATAGTTCTGCATAAATCACATAGGTCGTCATGTTACAATTTAGTCAATAAAGGCCAACTACTGGAGCGAAACGGAATGCTTCGAAGCTCGTGTTTCGGCTGCACGAACTCCGAGAGGATTGGAAGAGACATCATCTGAAAGGTGGATTCACAACGATCGAGTGTGTCGAAGGTCAGCCCACTAGCTCAAACTTAAGGGATCAAACGTTCTGCCGAAATCACATAGGTCGTCATGTTTCAATTTAGTCAATAAAGGCCTACTACTGGAGCAAAACGGAATGGTTCGACGCTCGTGTTTCGGCCGCACGACCTCCGAGAGGCTTGGAAGAGACCTCATCCGAAATGTGGATTCACAACGATCAAGTGTGTCGAAGGTCAGCCTACTAGCTCAAACTTAAGCGTTCTAAAGTTCTGCCGAAATCACATAGGTCGACATGTTACAATTTAGTCAATAAAGGCCTACCATTGGAGCGAAACGGAATGCTTCGAAGCTCGGGTTTCGGCTGCACGAACTCCGAGAGGATTGGAAGAGACCTCATCTGTAAGGTGGATTCACAACGATCAAGTGTGTCGAACGTCAGCCCACTAGCTCAAACTTAAGGGTTCAAAAGCTCTGCCGAAATCATATCGGTCGTCATGTTACAATTTAGTCAATAAAGGCCTAAGACTGGAGCGAAACGGAATGCTTCGGCGCTTGTGTTTTGTCCGCACGACCTCCGAGAGGCATGGAAGAGAACTCATCTGAAAGGTGGATTCACAACGATCAAGTGTGTCGAACGTCAGCCCACAAGCTCAAACTTAAGGGTTCAAAAGTTCTGCCGAAATCACATCGGTCATCATGTTTCAATTTAGTCAATAAAGGCCAACTACTGGAGCGAAACGGAATGCTTCGACGCTCGTGTTTCAGCCGCACGACCTCCGAGAGGCTTGGAAGAGACCTCATCTGAAAGGTGGATTCACAACGATCGAGTGTGTCGAACGTCAGCCCACAAGCTCAAACTTAAGGGTTCAAAAGTTCTGCCGAAATCACATAGGTCGTCATGTTACAATTTAGTCAATAAAGGACTAGTACTGGAGCGAAACGGAATGCTTCGACGCTCGTGTTTTGGCCGCACGACCTCCGAGAGGCTTGGAAGAGACCTCATCTGAAAGGTGGATTCCCAACGATCGAGTGTGTCGAACGTCAGCCCATAATCTCAAACTTAAGGGTTCAAAAGTTCTGCCGAAATCATATCGGTCGTCATGTTACAATTTAGTCAATAAAGGCCTACGACTGGAGCGAAACAGAATGCTTCGACGCTTGTGTTTCGGCCGCACGACCTCCGAGAGGCTTGGAAGAGACCTCATCTGAAAGGTGGATTCACAACGATCGAGTGTGTCGAATGTCAGCCCACAATCTCAAACTTAAGGGTTCAAAGGTTCTGCCGAAATCACATAGGTCGTCATGTTACAATTTAGTCAATAAAGGCCTACTATTGGAGCGAAACGGAATGCTTCGAAGCTCGTGTTTCGGCTGCACGAACTCCGAGAGGCTTGGAAGAGACCTCATCTGAAAGGTGGATTCACAACGATCGAGTGTGTCGAATGTCAGCCCACAATCTCAAACTTAAGGGTTCAAAGGTTCTGCCGAAATCACATAGGTCGTCATGTTACAATTTAGTCAATAAAGGCCTACTATTGGAGCGAAACGGAATGCTTCGAAGCTCGTGTTTCGGCCGCACGAACTCCGAGAGGATTGGAAGAGACCTCATATGAAAGGTGGATTCAAAACGATCGAGTGTGTCAAATGTCAGTCTACTAGCTCAAACTTAAAGGTTCAAAAGTTCTGCCTAAATCACATATGTCGTCATGTTACAATTTAGTCAATAAAGGCTTACTACTGGAGCTAAACGGAATGGTTCGACGCTCGTGTTTCGGCCGCACGATCTCCGAGAAGCTTGGAAAAGACGTCATCTGAAAGGTGGATTCAAAACGATCGAGTGTTTCGAAGGTCAGCCTACTAGCTCAAACTTAAGCGTTCTAAAGTTCTGCCGAAATCACATAGGTCGACATGTTACAATTTAGTCAATAAAGGCCTACCATTGGAGCGAAACGGAATGCTTCGAAGCTCGGGTTTCGGCTGCACGAACTCCGAGAGGATTGGAAGAGACCTCATCTGAAAGGTGGATACACAACGATCAAGTGTGTCGAACGTCAGCCCACTAGCTCAAACTTAAGGGTTCAAAAGCTCTGCCGAAATCATATCGGTCGTCATGTTACAATTTAGTCAATAAAGGCCTAAGACTGGAGCGAAACGGAATGCTTCGGCGCTTGTGTTTCGTCCGCACGACCTCCGAGAGGCATGGAAGAGAACTCATCTGAAAGGTGGATTCTCCAACGATCGAGTGTGTCGAACGTCAGCCCACAATCTCAAACTTAAGGGTTCAAAAGTTCTGCCGAAATCATATCGGTCGTCATGTTACAATTTAGTCAATAAAGGCCTACGACTGGAGCGAAACGGAATGCTTCGACGCTTGTGTTTCGACCGCAAGACCTCCGAGAGGATTGGAAGAGACCTCATCTGAAAGGTAGATTCACAACGATCGAGTGTGTCGAACGTCAGCCCACTAGCTCAAACTTAAGGGTTCCAAAGTTCTGCCGAAATCACATAGGTCGTCATGTTTCAATTTAGTCAATAAAGGCCTACTACTGGAGCGAAACGGAATGCTTCGACGCTCGTGTTTCAGCCGCACGATCTCCGAGAGGCTTGGAAGAGACCTCATCTGAAAGGTGGATTCACAACGATCGAGTGTGTCGAACGTCAGCCCACTAGCTCAAACTTAAGGGTTCCAAAGTTCTGCCGAAATCACATAGGTCGTCATGTTTCAATTTAGTCAATAAAGGCCTACTACTGGAGCGAAACGGAATGCTTCGACGCTCGTGTTTCAGCCGCACGACCTCCGAGAGGCTTGGAAGAGAACTCATCTGAAAGGTGGATTCAAAACGATCGAGTGTGTCGAATGTCAGTCTACTAGCTCAAACTTAAAGGTTCAAAAGTTCTGCCTAAATCACATAGGTCGTCATGTTACAATTTAGTCAATAAAGGCTTCCTACTGGAGCTAAACGGAATGCTTCGACGCTCGTGTTTCTGCCGCACGATCTCCGAGAAGCTTGGAAAAGACGTCATCTGAAAGGTGGATTCAAAACGATCGAGTGTTTCGAAGGTCAGCCTACTAGCTCAAACTTAAGGGTTCTAAAGTTCTGCCGAAATCACATAGGTCGACATGTTGCAATTTAGTCAATAAAGGCCTACCACTGGAGCGAAACGGAATGCTTCGAAGCTCGGGTTTCGGCTGCACGAACTCCGAGAGGATTGGAAGAGACCTCATCTGAAAGGTGGATTCACAACGATCGAGTGTGTCGAACGTCAGCCCACTAGCTCAAACTTCAGGGTTCAAAAGCTCTGCCGAAATCACATAGGTCATCATGTTACAATTTAGTCAATAAAGGACTACTACTGGAGCGAAACGGAATGCTTCGACGCTCGTGTTTCGGCCGCACGACCTCCGAGAGGCTTGGAAGAGACCTCATCTGAAAGGTGGATTCACAACAATCGAGTGTGTCGAACGTCAGCCCATAATCTCAAACTTAAGGGTTCAAAGGTTCTGCCGAAATCACATAGGTCGTCATGTTACAATTTAGTCAATAAAGGCCTTCTACTGGAGCGAAACGGAATGCTTCGACGCTCGTGTTTCAGCCGCACGACCTCCGAGAGGATTGGAAGAGACCTCATTTGAAAGGTGGATTCAAAACGATCGAGTGCGTCGAACGTCAGCCCACGAGCTCAAACTTAAGGGTTCAAAAGTTCTGCCGAAATCACATTGGCTGTCATGTTACAATTTAGTCAATAAAGGCCTACGACTGGAACGAAACTGAATGCTTTGACAGTCGCCGCTCGGCCGCACGAAGTCTGAGAGGCTTGGAAGAGACGTCATCTGAAAGGGGGTTTCACAACGATCGTGTGTGTCGAACGTCAGCCCACAAGCTCAAACTTAAGGGTTCAAAAGTTCTGCCGAAATCACACCGGTCGTCATGTTACAATTTAGACAATAAAGGCCTACTACTGGAGCGAAACGGAATGCTTCGATGCTCGTGCTTCGGCCGCACGACCTCCGAGAGGCTTGGAAGAGACCTCTTCCGAAAGGTGGATTCAGAACGATCGAGTGTGTCGATGGCAGCCCACAATCTCAAACTTAAGGGTTCAAAGGTTCTGCCAAAATCACATAGGTCGTCATGTTACAATTTAGTCAATAAAGGCCTACTATTGGAGCGAAACGGAATGCTTCGAAGCTCGTGTTTCGGCTGCACGAACTCCGAGAGGATTGGAAGAGACCTCATCTGAAAGGTGGATTCACAACGATCGAGTGTGTCGAACGTCAGCCCACTAGCTCAAACTTAAGGGTTCCAAAGTTCTGCCGAAATCACAAAAGTCGTCATGTTTCAATTTAGTCAATAAAGGCCTACTACTGGAGCGAAACGGAATGCTTCGATGCTCGTGTTTCAGCCGCACGACCTCCGAGAGGCTTGGAAGAGACCTCATCTGAAAGGTGGATTCACAACGATCGAGTGTGTCGAACGTCAGCCCACTAGTTCAAACTTAAGGGTTCAAAAGTTCTGCATAAATCACATAGGTCGTCATGTTACAATTTAGTCAATAAAGGCCAACTACTGGAGCGAAACGGAATGCTTCGAAACTCGTGTTTCGGCTGCACGAACTCCGAGAGGATTGGAAGAGACATCATCTGAAAGGTGGATTCACAACGATCGAGTGTGTCGAAGGTCAGCCCACTAGCTCAAACTTAAGGGATCAAACGTTCTGCCGAAATCACATAGGTCGTCATGTTTCAATTTAGTCAATAAAGGCCTACTACTGGAGCAAAACGGAATGGTTCGACGCTCGTGTTTCGGCCGCACGATCTCCGAGAAGCTTGGAAAAGACGTCATCTGAAAGGTGGATTCAAAACGATCGAGTGTTTCGAAGGTCAGCCTACTAGCTCAAACTTAAGCGTTCTAAAGTTCTGCCGAAATCACATAGGTCGACGTTACAATTTAGTCAATAAAGGCCTACCATTGGAGCGAAACGGAATGCTTCGGGGCTTGTGTTTTGTCCGCACGACCTCCGAGAGGCATGGAAGAGAACTCATCTGAAAGGTGGATTCACAACGATCAAGTTTGTCGAACGTCAGCCCACAAGCTCAAACTTAAGGGTTCAAAAGTTCTGCCGAAATCACATCGGTCATCATGTTACAATTTAGTCAATAAAGGACTACTACTGGAGCGAAACGGAATGCTTCGACGCTCGTGTTTCGGCCGCACGACCTCCGAGAGGCTTGGAAGAGACCTCATCTGAAAGGTGGATTCCCAACGATCGAGTGTGTCGAACGTCAGCCCATAATCTCAAACTTAAGGGTTCAAAAGTTCTGCCGAAATCATATCGGTCGTCATGTTACAATTTAGTCAATAAAGGCCTACGACTGGAGCGAAACGGAATGCTTCGACGCTTGTGTTTCGACCGCAAGACCTCCGAGAGGCTTGGAAGAGACCTCATCTGAAAGGTAGATTCACAACGATCGAGTGTGTCGAACGTCAGCCCACTAGCTCAAACTTAAGGGTTCCAAAGTTCTGCCGAAATCACATAGGTCGTCATGTTTCAATTTAGTCAATAAAGGCCTACTACTGGAGCGAAACGGAATGCTTCGACGCTCGTGTTTCAGCCGCACGATCTCCGAGAGGCTTGGAAGAGACCTCATCTGAAAGGTGGATTCACAACGATCGGGTGTGTCGAACGTCAGCCCACTAGCTCAAACTTAAGGGATCAAAAGTTCTGCCGAAATCACATAGGTCGTCATGTATTAATTTAGTCAATAAAGGCCTACTACTGGAGCGAAACGGAATGCTTCGACGCTCGTGTTTCAGCCGCACGACCTCCGAGAGGCTTGGAAGAGAACTCATCTGAAAGGTGGATTCAAAACGATCGAGTGTGTCGAATGTCAGTCTACTAGCTCAAACTTAAAGGTTCAAAAGTTCTGCCTAAATCACATAGGTCGTCATGTTACAATTTAGTCAATAAAGGCTTCCTACTGGAGCTAAACGGAATGCTTCGACGCTCGTGTTTCTGCCGCACGATCTCCGAGAAGCTTGGAAAAGACGTCATCTGAAAGGTGGATTCAAAACGATCGAGTGTTTCGAAGGTCAGCCTACTAGCTCAAACTTAAGGGTTCTAAAGTTCTGCCGAAATCACATAGGTCGACATGTTGCAATTTAGTCAATAAAGGCCTACCACTGGAGCGAAACGGAATGCTTCGAAGCTCGGGTTTCGGCTGCACGAACTCCGAGAGGATTGGAAGAGACCTCATCTGAAAGGTGGATTCACAACGATCGAGTGTGTCGAACGTCAGCCCATAATCTCAAACTTAAGGGTTCAAAGGTTCTGCCGAAATCACATAGGTCGTCATGTTACAATTTAGTCAATAAAGGCCTTCTACTGGAGCGAAACGGAATGCTTCGACGCTCGTGTTTCAGCCGCACGACCTCCGAGAGGATTGGAAGAGACCTCATTTGAAAGGTGGATTCAAAACGATCGAGTGCGTCGAACGTCAGCCCACGAGCTCAAACTTAAGGGTTCAAAAGTTCTGCCGAAATCACATTGGCTGTCATGTTACAATTTAGTCAATAAAGGCCTACGACTGGAACGAAACTGAATGCTTTGACAGTCGCCGCTCGGCCGCACGAAGTCTGAGAGGCTTGGAAGAGACGTCATCTGAAAGGTGGTTTCACAACGATCGTGTGTGTCGAACGTCAGCCCACAAGCTCAAACTTAAGGGTTCAAAAGTTCTGCCGAAATCACACCGGTCGTCATGTTACAATTTAGACAATAAAGGCCTACTACTGGAGCGAAACGGAATGCTTCGATGCTCGTGCTTCGGCCGCACGACCTCCGAGAGGCTTGGAAGAGACCTCTTCCGAAAGGTGGATTCAGAACGATCGAGTGTGTCGATGGCAGCCCACAATCTCAAACTTAAGGGTTCAAAGGTTCTGCCAAAATCACATAGGTCGTCATGTTACAATTTAGTCAATAAAGGCCTACTATTGGAGCGAAACGGAATGCTTCGAAGCTCGTGTTTCGGCTGCACGAACTCCGAGAGGATTGGAAGAGACCTCATCTGAAAGGTGGATTCACAACGATCGAGTGTGTCGAACGTCAGCCCACTAGCTCAAACTTAAGGGTTCCAAAGTTCTGCCGAAATCACAAAAGTCGTCATGTTTCAATTTAGTCAATAAAGGCCTACTACTGGAGCGAAACGGAATGCTTCGATGCTCGTGTTTCAGCCGCACGACCTCCGAGAGGCTTGGAAGAGACCTCATCTGAAAGGTGGATTCACAACGATCGAGTGTGTCGAACGTCAGCCCACTAGTTCAAACTTAAGGGTTCAAAAGTTCTGCATAAATCACATAGGTCGTCATGTTACAATTTAGTCAATAAAGGCCAACTACTGGAGCGAAACGGAATGCTTCGAAACTCGTGTTTCGGCTGCACGATCTCCGAGAGGATTGGAAGAGACATCATCTGAAAGGTGGATTCACAACGATCGAGTGTGTCGAAGGTCAGCCCACTAGCTCAAACTTAAGGGATCAAACGTTCTGCCGAAATCACATAGGTCGTCATGTTTCAATTTAGTCAATAAAGGCCTACTACTGGAGCAAAACGGAATGGTTCGACGCTCGTGTTTCGGCCGCACGATCTCCGAGAAGCTTGGAAAAGACGTAATCTGAAAGGTGGATTCAAAACGATCGAGTGTTTCGAAGGTCAGCCTACTAGCTCAAACTTAAGCGTTCTAAAGTTCTGCCGAAATCACATAGGTCGACGTTACAATTTAGTCAATAAAGGCCTACCATTGGAGCGAAACGGAATGCTTCGGGGCTTGTGTTTTGTCCGCACGACCTCCGAGAGGCATGGAAGAGAACTCATCTGAAAGGTGGATTCACAACGATCAAGTGTGTCGAACGTCAGCCCACAAGCTCAAACTTAAGGGTTCAAAAGTTCTGCCGAAATCACATCGGTCATCATGTTACAATTTAGTCAATAAAGGACTACTACTGGAGCGAAACGGAATGCTTCGACGCTCGTGTTTCGGCCGCACGACCTCCGAGAGGCTTGGAAGAGACCTCATCTGAAAGGTGGATTCCCAACGATCGAGTGTGTCGAACGTCAGCCCATAATCTCAAACTTAAGGGTTCAAAAGTTCTGCCGAAATCATATCGGTCGTCATGTTACAATTTAGTCAATAAAGGCCTACTATTGGAGAGAAACGGAATGCTTCGAAGCTCGTGTTTCGGCCGCACGACCTCCGAGAGGCTTGGAAGAGACCTCATCTGAAAGGTGGATTCCCAACGATCGAGTGTGTCGAACGTCAGCCCACTAATCTCAAACTTAAGGGTTCAAAAGTTCTGCCGAAATCATATCGGTCGTCATGTTACAATTTAGTCAATAAAGGCCTACGACTGGAGCGAAACGGAATGCTTCGACGCTTGTGTTTCGACCGCAAGACCTCCGAGAGGCTTGGAAGAGACCTCATCTGAAAGGTAGATTCACAACGATCGAGTGTGTCGAACGTCAGCCCACTAGCTCAAACTTAAGGGATCAAAAGTTCTGCCGAAATCACATAGGTCGTCATGTATTAATTTAGTCAATAAAGGCCTACTACTGGAGCGAAACGGAATGCTTCGACGCTCGTGTTTCAGCCGCACGACCTCCGAGAGGCTTGGAAGAGAACTCATCTGAAAAGTGGATTCAAAACGATCGAGTGTGTCGAATGTCAGTCTACTAGCTCAAACTTAAAGGTTCAAAAGTTCTGCCTAAATCACATAGGTCGTCATGTTACAATTTAGTCAATAAAGGCTTCCTACTGGAGCTAAACGGAATGCTTCGACGCTCGTGTTTCTGCCGCACGATCTCCGAGAAGCTTGGAAAAGACGTCATCTGAAAGGTGGATTCAAAACGATCGAGTGTTTCGAAGGTCAGCCTACTAGCTCAAACTTAAGGGTTCTAAAGTTCTGCCGAAATCACATAGGTCGACATGTTGCAATTTAGTCAATAAAGGCCTACCACTGGAGCGAAACGGAATGCTTCGAAGCTCGGGTTTCGGCTGCACGAACTCCGAGAGGATTGGAAGAGACCTCATCTGAAAGGTGGATTCACAACGATCGAGTGTGTCGAACGTCAGCCCACTAGCTCAAACTTCAGGGTTCAAAAGCTCTGCCGAAATCACATAGGTCATCATGTTACAATTTAGTCAATAAAGGACTACTACTGGAGCGAAACGGAATGCTTCGACGCTCGTGTTTCGGCCGCACGACCTCCGAGAGGCTTGGAAGAGACCTCATCTGAAAGGTGGATTCACAACAATCGAGTGTGTCGAACGTCAGCCCATAATCTCAAACTTAAGGGTTCAAAGGTTCTGCCGAAATCACATAGGTCGTCATGTTACAATTTAGTCAATAAAGGCCTTCTACTGGAGCGAAACGGAATGCTTCGACGCTCGTGTTTCAGCCGCACGACCTCCGAGAGGATTGGAAGAGACCTCATTTGAAAGGTGGATTCAAAACGATCGAGTGCGTCGAACGTCAGCCCACGAGCTCAAACTTAAGGGTTCAAAAGTTCTGCCGAAATCACATTGGCTGTCATGTTACAATTTAGTCAATAAAGGCCTACGACTGGAACGAAACTGAATGCTTTGACAGTCGCCGCTCGGCCGCACGAAGTCTGAGAGGCTTGGAAGAGACGTCATCTGAAAGGTGGTTTCACAACGATCGTGTGTGTCGAACGTCAGCCCACAAGCTCAAACTTAAGGGTTCAAAAGTTCTGCCGAAATCACACCGGTCGTCATGTTACAATTTAGACAATAAAGGCCTACTACTGGAGCGAAACGGAATGCTTCGATGCTCGTGCTTCGGCCGCACGACCTCCGAGAGGCTTGGAAGAGACCTCTTCCGAAAGGTGGATTCAGAACGATCGAGTGTGTCGATGGCAGCCCACAATCTCAAACTTAAGGGTTCAAAGGTTCTGCCAAAATCACATAGGTCGTCATGTTACAATTTAGTCAATAAAGGCCTACTATTGGAGCGAAACGGAATGCTTCGAAGCTCGTGTTTCGGCTGCACGAACTCCGAGAGGATTGGAAGAGACCTCATCTGAAAGGTGGATTCACAACGATCGAGTGTGTCGAACGTCAGCCCACTAGCTCAAACTTAAGGGTTCCAAAGTTCTGCCGAAATCACAAAAGTCGTCATGTTTCAATTTAGTCAATAAAGGCCTACTACTGGAGCGAAACGGAATGCTTCGATGCTCGTGTTTCAGCCGCACGACCTCCGAGAGGCTTGGAAGAGACCTCATCTGAAAGGTGGATTCACAACGATCGAGTGTGTCGAACGTCAGCCCACTAGTTCAAACTTAAGGGTTCAAAAGTTCTGCATAAATCACATAGGTCGTCATGTTACAATTTAGTCAATAAAGGCCAACTACTGGAGCGAAACGGAATGCTTCGAAACTCGTGTTTCGGCTGCACGAACTCCGAGAGGATTGGAAGAGACATCATCTGAAAGGTGGATTCACAACGATCGAGTGTGTCGAAGGTCAGCCCACTAGCTCAAACTTAAGGGATCAAACGTTCTGCCGAAATCACATAGGTCGTCATGTTTCAATTTAGTCAATAAAGGCCTACTACTGGAGCAAAACGGAATGGTTCGACGCTCGTGTTTCGGCCGCACGATCTCCGAGAAGCTTGGAAAAGACGTAATCTGAAAGGTGGATTCAAAACGATCGAGTGTTTCGAAGGTCAGCCTACTAGCTCAAACTTAAGCGTTCTAAAGTTACTGCCGAAATCACATAGGTCGACGTTACAATTTAGTCAATAAAGGCCTACCATTGGAGCGAAACGGAATGCTTCGGGGCTTGTGTTTTGTCCGCACGACCTCCGAGAGGCATGGAAGAGAACTCATCTGAAAGGTGGATTCACAACGATCAAGTGTGTCGAACGTCAGCCCACAAGCTCAAACTTAAGGGTTCAAAAGTTCTGCCGAAATCACATCGGTCATCATGTTACAATTTAGTCAATAAAGGACTACTACTGGAGCGAAACGGAATGCTTCGACGCTCGTGTTTCGGCCGCACGACCTCCGAGAGGCTTGGAAGAGACCTCATCTGAAAGGTGGATTCCCAACGATCGAGTGTGTCGAACGTCAGCCCATAATCTCAAACTTAAGGGTTCAAAAGTTCTGCCGAAATCATATCGGTCGTCATGTTACAATTTAGTCAATAAAGGCCTACTATTGGAGAGAAACGGAATGCTTCGAAGCTCGTGTTTCGGCTGCACGAACTCCGAGAGGATTGGAAGAGACCTCATCTGAAAGGTGGATTCAAAACGATCGAGTGTGTCGAAGGTCAGCCCCCAAGCTCAAACTTAAGGGTTCAAAAGTTCTGCCGAAATCACATAGGTCGTCATGTTACAATTTAGTCAAAGGACTAGTACTGGAGCGAAACGTAATGCTTCGACGCTCGTGTTTCGGCCGCACGACCTACGAGAGGCTTGGAAGAGACCTCATCTGAAAGGTAGATTCCCAACGATCGAGTGTGTCCAACGTCAGCCCACTAGTTCAAACTTAAGGGTTCAAAAGTTCTGCATAAATCACATAGGTCGTCATGTTACAATTTAGTCAATAAAGGCCAACTACTGGAGCGAAACGGAATGCTTCGAAGCTCGTGTTTCGGCTGCACGAACTCCGAGAGGATTGGAAGAGACATCATCTGAAAGGTGGATTCACAACGATCGAGTGTGTCGAAGGTCAGCCCACTAGCTCAAACTTAAGGGATCAAACGTTCTGCCGAAATCACATAGGTCGTCATGTTTCAATTTAGTCAATAAAGGCCTACTACTGGAGCGAAACGGAATGCTTCGACGCTCGTGTTTCAGCCGCACGACCTCCGAGAGGCTTGGAAGAGACCTCATCTGAAAGGTGGATTCAAAACGATCGAGTGTGTCAAATGTCAGCCCACTAGCTCAAACTTAAGGGATCAAACGTTCTGCCGAAATCATATAGGTCGTCATGTTTCAATTTAGTCAATGAAGGCCTACTACTGGAGCGAAACGGAATGGTTCGACGCTCGTGTTTCGGCCGCACGATCTCCGAGAAGCTTGGAAAAGACGTCATCTGAAAGGTGGATTCAAAACGATCGAGTGTGTCGAATGTCAGTCTACTAGCTAAAACTTAAAGGTTCAAAGGTTCTGCCTAAATCACATAGGTCGTCATGTTACAATTTAGTCAATAAAGGCTTCCTACTGGAGCTAAACGGAATGCTTCGACGCTCGTGTTTCTGCCGCACGATCTCCGAGAAGCTTGGAAAAGACGTCATCTGAAAGGTGGATTCAAAACGATCGAGTGTTTCGAAGGTCAGCCTACTAGCTCAAACTTAAGGGTTCTAAAGTTCTGCCGAAATCACATAGGTCGACATGTTGCAATTTAGTCAATAAAGGCCTACCACTGGAGCGAAACGGAATGCTTCGAAGCTCGGGTTTCGGCTGCACGAACTCCGAGAGGATTGGAAGAGACCTCATCTGAAAGGTGGATTCACAACGATCGAGTGTGTCGAACGTCAGCCCACTAGCTCAAACTTCAGGGTTCAAAAGCTCTGCCGAAATCATATCGGTCGTCATGTTGCAATTTAGTCAATAAAGGCCTAAGACTGGAGCGAAACGGAATGCTTCGACGCTTGTGTTTCGGCCGGACGACCTCCGAGAGGCTTGGAAGAGACCTCATCCGAAAGGTGGATTCACAACGATCAAGTGTGTCGAACGTCAGCCTACAAGCACAAACTTAAGGGTTCAAAAGTTCTGCCGAAATCACATAGGTCATCATGTTACAATTTAGTCAATAAAGGACTACTACTGGAGCGAAACGGAATGCTTCGACGCTCGTGTTTCCGCCGCACGACCTCCGAGAGGCTTGGAAGAGACCTCATCTGAAAGGTGGATTCACAACAATCGAGTGTGTCGAACGTCAGCCCATAATCTCAAACTTAAGGGTTCAAAGGTTCTGCCGAAATCACATAGGTCGTCATGTTACAATTTAGTCAATAAAGGCCTTCTACTGGAGCGAAACGGAATGCTTCGACGCTCGTGTTTCAGCCGCACGACCTCCGAGAGGATTGGAAGAGACCTCATTTGAAAGGTGGATTCAAAACGATCGAGTGCGTCGAACGTCAGCCCACGAGCTCAAACTTAAGGGTTCAAAAGTTCTGCCGAAATCACATTGGCTGTCATGTTACAATTTAGTCAATAAAGGCCTACTACTGGAACGAAACTGAATGCTTTGACAGTCGCCGCTCGGCCGCACGAAGTCTGAGAGGCTTGGAAGAGACGTCATCTGAAAGGTGGTTTCACAACGATCGAGTGTGTCGAACGTCAGCCCACAAGCTCAAACTTAAGGGTTCAAAAGTTCTGCCGAAATCACACCGGTCGTCATGTTACAATTTAGACAATAAAGGCCTACGACTGGAGCGAAACGGAATGCTTCGATGCTCGTGCTTCGGCCGCACGACCTCCGAGAGGCTTGGAAGAGACCTCTTCCGAAAGTTGGATTCTCCAACGATCGAGTGTGTCGAACGTCAGCCCACAATCTCAAACTTAAGGGTTCAAAGGTTCTGCCAAAATCACATAGGTCGTCATGTTACAATTTAGTCTATAAAGGCCTACTATTGGAGCGAAACGGAATGCTTCGAAGCTCGTGTTTCGGCTGCACGAACTCCGAGAGGATTGGAAGAGACCTCATCTGAAAGGTGGATTCACAACGATCGAGTGTGTCGAACGTCAGCCCACTAGCTCAAACTTAAGGGTTCCAAAGTTCTGCCGAAATCACAAAAGTCGTCATGTTTCAATTTAGTCAATAAAGGCCTACTACTGGAGCGAAACGGAATGCTTCGATGCTCGTGTTTCAGCCGCACGACCTGCGAGAGGCTTGGAAGAGACCTCATCTGAAAGGTGGATTCACAACGATCGAGTGTGTCGAACGTCAGCCCACATGCTCAAACTTAAGGGTTCAAAAGTTCTGCCGAAATCACAGGTCGTCATGTTACAATTTAGTCAAAGGACTAGTCCTGGAGCGAAATGGAATGCTTCGACGCTCGTGTTTCGGCCGCACGACCTACGAGAGGTTTGGAAGAGACCTCATCTGAAAGGTGGATACACAACAATCAAGTGTGTCGAACGTCAGCCCACTAGCTCAAACTTAAGGGTTCAAAAGCTCTGCCGAAATCATATCGGTCGTCATGTTACAATTTAGTCAATAAAGGCCTAAGACTGGAGCGAAACGGAATGCTTCGGCGCTTGTGTTTCGTCCGCACGACCTCCGAGAGGCATGGAAGAGAACTCATCTGAAAGGTGGATTCTCCAACGATCGAGTGTGTCGAACGTCAGCCCACAATCTCAAACTTAAGGGTTCAAAAGTTCTGCCGAAATCATATCGGTCGTCATGTTACAATTTAGTCAATAAAGGCCTACGACTGGAGCGAAACGGAATGCTTCGACGCTTGTGTTTCGACCGCAAGACCTCCGAGAGGCTTGGAAGAGACCTCATCTGAAAGGGGGATTCACAACGATCGAGTGTGTCGAATGTCAGCCCACAATCTCAAACTTAAGAGTTCAAAAGTTCTGCATAAATCACATAGGTCGTCATGTTACAATTTAGTCAATAAAGGCCAACTACTGGAGCGGAACGGAATGCTTCGAAGCTCGTGTTTCGGCTGCACAAACTCCGAGAGGTTTGGAAGAGACATCATCTGAAAGGTGGATTCACAACGATCGAGTGTGTCGAACGTCAGCCCACTAGCTCAAACTTAAGGGATCAAAAGTTCTGCCGAAATCACATAGGTCGTCATGTATTAATTTAGTCAATAAAGGCCTACTACTGGAGCGAAACGGAATGCTTCGACGCTCGTGTTTCAGCCGCACGATCTCCGAGAGGCTTGGAAGAGACCTCATCTGAAAGGTGGATTCACAACGATCGAGTGTGTCGAACGTCAGCCCACAATCTCAAACTTAAGAGTTCAAAAGTTCTGCATAAATCACATAGGTCGTCATGTTACAATTTAGTCAATAAAGGCCAACTACTGGAGCGGAACGGAATGCTTCGAAGCTCGTGTTTCGGCTGCACAAACTCCGAGAGGTTTGGAAGAGACATCATCTGAAAGGTGGATTCAAAACGATCTAGTGTGTCGAATGTCAGTCTACTAGCTCAAACTTAAAGGTTCAAAAGTTCTGCCTAAATCACAAAGGTCGTCATGTTACAATTTAGTCAATAAAGGCTTCCTACTGGAGCTAAACGGAATGCTTCGACGCTCGTGTTTCTGCCGCACGATCTCCGAGAAGCTTGGAAAAGACGTCATCTGAAAGGTGGATTCAAAACGATCGAGTGTTTCGAAGGTCAGCCTACTAGCTCAAACTTAAGGGTTCTAAAGTTCTGCCGAAATCACATAGGTCGACATGTTGCAATTTAGTCAATAAAGGCCTACCACTGGAGCGAAACGGAATGCTTCGAAGCTCGGGTTTCGGCTGCACGAACTCCGAGAGGATTGGAAGAGACCTCATCTGAAAGGTGGATTCACAACGATCGAGTGTGTCGAACGTCAGCCCACTAGCTCAAACTTCAGGGTTCAAAAGCTCTGCCGAAATCATATCGGTCGTCATGTTACAATTTAGTCAATAAAGGCCTAAGACTGGAGCGAAACGGAATGCTTCTACGCTTGTGTTTCGGCCGCACGACCTCCGAGAGGCTTGGAAGAGACCTCATCCGAAAGGTGGATTCACAACGATCAAGTGTGTCGAACGTCAGCCCACAAGCTCAAACTTAAGGGTTCAAAAGTTCTGCCGAAATCACATAGGTCGTCATGTTACAATTTAGTCAATAAAGGCCTTCTACTGGAGCGAAACGGAATGCTTCGACGTTCGTGTTTCAGCCGCACGACCTCCGAGAGGATTGGAAGAGACCTCATTTGAAAGGTGGATTCAAAACGATCGAGTGCCTCGAACGTCAGCCCACGAGCTCAAACTTAAGGGTTCAAAAGTTCTGCCGAAATCACATTGGCTGTCATGTTACAATTTAGCAATAAAGGCCTACTACTGGAACGAAACTGAATGCTTTGACAGTCGCCGCTCGGCCGCACGAAGTCTGAGAGGCTTGGAAGAGACGTCATCTGAAAGGTGGTTTCACAACGATCGAGTGTTTCGAACGTCAGCCTACATGCTCAAACTTAAGGGTTCAAAAGTTCTGCCGAAATCACATAGGTCGTCATGTTACAATTTAGTCAAAGGACTAGTCCTGGAGCGAAATGGAATGCTTCGACGCTCGTGTTTCGGCCGCACGACCTACGAGAGGATTGGAAGAGACATCATCTGAAAGGTGGATTCACAACGATCGAGTGTGTCATAGGGTCAGCTTACTAGCTCAAACTTAAGGGATCAAACGTTCTGCCGAAATCACATAGGTCGTCATGTTTCAATTTAGTCAATAAAGGCCTACTACTGGAGCAAAACGGAATGGTTCGACGCTCGTGTTTCGGCCGCACGATCTCCGAGAAGATTGGAAAAGACGTCATCTGAAAGGTGGATTCAAAACGATCGAGTGTTTCGAAGGTCAGCCTAGTAGCTCAAACTTAAGCGTTCTAAAGTTCTGCCGAAATCACATAGGTCGACATGTTACAATTTAGTCAATAAAGGCCTACCAATGGAGCGAAACGGAATGCTTCGAAGCTCGGGTTTCGGCTGCACGAACTCCGAGAGGATTGGAAGAGACCTCATCTGAAAGGTGGATTCACAACGATCAAGTGTGTCGAACGTCAGCCCACTAGCTCAAACTTAAGGGTTCAAAATCTCTGCCGAAATCATATCGGTCGTCATGTTACAATTTAGTCAATAAAGGCCTAAGACTGGAAAGAAACGGAATGCTTCGGCGCTTGTGTTTTGTCCGCACGACCTCCGAGAGGCATGGAAGAGAACTCATCTGAAAGGTGGATTCACAACGATCAAGTGTGTCGAACGTCAGCCCACAAGCTCAAACTTAAGGGTTCAAAAGTTCTGCCGAAATCACATCGGTCATCATGTTACAATTTAGTCAATAAAGGACTACTTCTGGAGCGAAACGGAATGCTTCGACGCTCGTGTTTCGGCCGCACGACCTACGAGAGGCTTGGAAGAGACCTCATCTGTAAGGTGGATTCCCAACGATCGAGTGTGTCCAACGTCAGCCCACTAGTTCAAACTTAAGGGTTCAAAAGTTCTGCCGAAATCACATCGGTCATCATGTTACAATTTAGTCAATAAAGGACTACTACTGGAGCGAAACGGAATGCTTCGACGCTCGTGTTTCGGCCGCACGACCTCCGAGAGGCTTGGAAGAGACCTCATCTGAAAGGTGGATTCCCAACGATCGAGTGTGTCGAACGTCAGCCCATAATCTCAAACTTAAGGGTTCAAAAGTTCTGCCGAAATCATATCGGTCGTCATGTTACAATTTAGTCAATAAAGGCCTACTATTGGAGCGAAACGGAATGCTTGGAAGCTCGTGTTTCGGCTGCACGAACTCCGAGAGGATTGGAAGAGACCTCATCTGAAAGGTTGATTCACAACGATCGAGTGTGTCGAACGTCAGCCCACAAGCTCAAACTTAAGGGTTCAAAAGTTCTGCCGAAATCACATAGGTCGTCATGTTACAATTTAGTCAAAGGACTAGTACTGGAGCGAAACGTAATGCTTCGACGCTCGTGTTTCGGCCGCACGACCTACGAGAGGCTTGGAAGAGACCTCATCTGAAAGGTGGATTCCCAACGATCGAGTGTGTCCAACGTCAGCCCACTAGTTCAAACTTAAGGGTTCAAAAGTTCTGCATAAATCACATAGGTCGTCATGTTACAATTTAGTCAATAAAGGCCAACTACTGGAGCGAAACGGAATGCTTCGAAGCTCGTGTTTCGGCTGCACGAACTCCGAGAGGATTGGAAGAGACATCATCTGAAAGGTGGATTCACAACGATCGAGTGTGTCGAAGGTCAGCCCACTAGCTCAAACTTAAGGGATCAAACGTTCTGCCGAAATCACATAGGTCGTCATGTTTCAATTTAGTCAATAAAGGCCTACTACTGGAGCGAAACGGAATGCTTCGACGCTCGTGTTTCAGCCGCACGACCTACGAGAGGCTTGGAAGAGACCTCATCTGAAAGGTGGATTCAAAACGATCGAGTGTGTCAAATGTCAGCCCACTAGCTCAAACTTAAGGGATCAAACGTTCTGCCGAAATCACATAGGTCGTCATGTTTCAATTTAGTCAATGAAGGCCTAAGACTGGAGCGAAACGGAATGCTTCGACGCTTGTGTTTCGGCCGCACGACCTCCGAGAGGCTTGGAAGAGACCTCATCCGAAAGGTGGATTCACAACGATCAAGTGTGTCGAACGTCAGCCCACAAGCTCAAACTTAAGGGTTCAAAAGTTCTGCCGAAATCACATAGGTCGTCATGTTACAATTTAGTCAATAAAGGCCTTTTACTGGAGCGAAACGGAATGCTTCGACGCTCGTGTTTCAGCCGCACGACCTCCGAGAGGATTGGAAGAGACCTCATTTGAAAGGTGGATTCAAAACGATCGAGTGCGTCGAACGTCAGCCCACGAGCTCAAACTTAAGGGTTCAAAGGTTCTGCCGAAATCACATTGGCTGTCATGTTACAATTTAGTCAATAAAGGCCTACTACTGGAACGAAACTGAATGCTTTGACAGTCGCCGCTTGGCCGCACGAAGTCTGAGAGGCTTGGAAGAGACGTCATCTGAAAGGTGGTTTCACAACGATCGAGTGTGTCGAACGTCAGCCCACAAGCTCAAACTTAAGGGTTCAAAAGTTCTGCCGAAATCACACCGGTCGTCATGTTACAATTTAGACAATAAAGGCCTACTGCTGGAGCGAAACGGAATGCTTCGATGCTCGTGCTTCGGGCGCACGACCTCCGAGAGGCTTGGAAGAGACCTCTTCCGAAAGGTGGATTCAGAACGATCGAGTGTTTCGAATGTCAGCCCACAATCTCAAACTTAAGGGTTCAAAGGTTCTGCCAAAATCACATAGGTCGTCATGTTACAATTTAGTCAATAAAGGCCTACTATTGGAGCGAAACGGAATGCTTCGAAGCTCGTGTTTCGGCTGCACGAACTCCGAGAGGATTGGAAGAGACCTCATCTGAAAGGTGGATTCACAACGATCGAGTGTGTCGAACGTCAGCCCACTAGCTCAAACTTAAGGGATCAAACGTTCTGCCGAAATCACATAGGTCGTCATGTTTCAATTTAGTCAATAAAGGCCTACTACTGGAGCGAAACGGAATGCTTCGACGCTCGTGTTTCAGCCGCACGACCTACGAGAGGCTTGGAAGAGACCTCATCTGAAAGGTGGATTCAAAACGATCGAGTGTGTCAAATGTCAGCCCACTAGCTCAAACTTAAGGGATCAAACGTTCTGCCGAAATCACATAGGTCGTCATGTTTCAATTTAGTCAATGAAGGCCTACTACTGGAGCGAAACGGAATGGTTCGACGCTCGTGTTTCGGCCGCACGATCTCCGAGAAGCTTGGAAAAGACGTCATCTGAAAGGTGGATTCAAAACGATCGAGTGTGTCGAATGTCAGTCTACTAGCTCAAACTTAAAGGTTCAAAAGTTCTGCCTAAATCACATAGGTCGTCATGTTACAATTTAGTCAATAAAGGCTTCTTACTGGAGCTAAACGGAATGCTTCGACGCTCGTGTTTCTGCCGCACGATCTCCGAGAAGCTTGGAAAAGACGTCATCTGAAAGGTTGATTCACAACGATCGAGTGTGTCGAACATCAGCCCACAAGCTCAAACTTAAGGGTTCAAAAGTTCTGCCGAAATCACATAGGTCGTCATGTTACAATTTAGTCAAAGGACTAGTACTGGAGCGAAACGTAATGCTTCGACGCTCGTGTTTCGGCCGCACGACCTACGAGAGGCTTGGAAGAGACCTCATCTGAAAGGTGGATTCCCAACGATCGAGTGTGTCCAACGTCAGCCCACTAGTTCAAACTTAAGGGTTCAAAAGTTCTGCATAAATCACATAGGTCGTCATGTTACAATTTAGTCAATAAAGGCCAACTACTGGAGCGAAACGGAATGCTTCGAAGCTCGTGTTTCGGCTGCACGAACTCCGAGAGGATTGGAAGAGACATCATCTGAAAGGTGGATTCACAACGATCGAGTGTGTCGAAGGTCAGCCCACTAGCTCAAACTTAAGGGATCAAACGTTCTGCCGAAATCACATAGGTCGTCATGTTTCAATTTAGTCAATAAAGGCCTACTACTGGAGCGAAACGGAATGCTTCGACGCTCGTGTTTCAGCCGCACGACCTACGAGAGGCTTGGAAGAGACCTCATCTGAAAGGTGGATTCAAAACGATCGAGTGTGTCAAATGTCAGCCCACTAGCTCAAACTTAAGGGATCAAACGTTCTGCCGAAATCACATAGGTCGTCATGTTTCAATTTAGTCAATGAAGGCCTAAGACTGGAGCGAAACGGAATGCTTCGACGCTTGTGTTTCGGCCGCACGACCTCCGAGAGGCTTGGAAGAGACCTCATCCGAAAGGTGGATTCACAACGATCAAGTGTGTCGAACGTCAGCCCACAAGCTCAAACTTAAGGGTTCAAAAGTTCTGCCGAAATCACATAGGTCGTCATGTTACAATTTAGTCAATAAAGGCCTTTTACTGGAGCGAAACGGAATGCTTCGACGCTCGTGTTTCAGCCGCACGACCTCCGAGAGGATTGGAAGAGACCTCATTTGAAAGGTGGATTCAAAACGATCGAGTGCGTCGAACGTCAGCCCACGAGCTCAAACTTAAGGGTTCAAAGGTTCTGCCGAAATCACATTGGCTGTCATGTTACAATTTAGTCAATAAAGGCCTACTACTGGAACGAAACTGAATGCTTTGACAGTCGCCGCTTGGCCGCACGAAGTCTGAGAGGCTTGGAAGAGACGTCATCTGAAAGGTGGTTTCACAACGATCGAGTGTGTCGAACGTCAGCCCACAAGCTCAAACTTAAGGGTTCAAAAGTTCTGCCGAAATCACACCGGTCGTCATGTTACAATTTAGACAATAAAGGCCTACTACTGGAGCGAAACGGAATGCTTCGATGCTCGTGCTTCGGGTGCACGACCTCCGAGAGGCTTGGAAGAGACCTCTTCCGAAAGGTGGATTCAGAACGATCGAGTGTTTCGAATGTCAGCCCACAATCTCAAACTTAAGGGTTCAAAGGTTCTGCCAAAATCACATAGGTCGTCATGTTACAATTTAGTCAATAAAGGCCTACTATTGGAGCGAAACGGAATGCTTCGAAGCTCGTGTTTCGGCTGCACGAACTCCGAGAGGATTGGAAGAGACCTCATCTGAAAGGTGGATTCACAACGATCGAGTGTGTCGAACGTCAGCCCACTAGCTCAAACTTAAGGGATCAAACGTTCTGCCGAAATCACATAGGTCGTCATGTTTCAATTTAGTCAATAAAGGCCTACTACTGGAGCGAAACGGAATGCTTCGACGCTCGTGTTTCAGCCGCACGACCTACGAGAGGCTTGGAAGAGACCTCATCTGAAAGGTGGATTCAAAACGATCGAGTGTGTCAAATGTCAGCCCACTAGCTCAAACTTAAGGGATCAAACGTTCTGCCGAAATCACATAGGTCGTCATGTTTCAATTTAGTCAATGAAGGCCTACTACTGGAGCGAAACGGAATGGTTCGACGCTCGTGTTTCGGCCGCACGATCTCCGAGAAGCTTGGAAAAGACGTCATCTGAAAGGTGGATTCAAAACGATCGAGTGTGTCGAATGTCAGTCTACTAGCTCAAACTTAAAGGTTCAAAAGTTCTGCCTAAATCACATAGGTCGTCATGTTACAATTTAGTCAATAAAGGCTTCTTACTGGAGCTAAACGGAATGCTTCGACGCTCGTGTTTCTGCCGCACGATCTCCGAGAAGCTTGGAAAAGACGTCATCTGAAAGGTGGATTCAAAACGATCGAGTGTTTCGAAGGTCAGCCTACTAGCTCAAACTTAAGGGTTCTAAAGTTCTGCCGAAATCACATAGGTCGACATGTTGCAATTTAGTCAATAAAGGCCTACCACTGGAGCGAAACGGAATGCTTCGAAGCTCGGGTTTCGGCTGCACGAACTCCGAGAGGATTGGAAGAGACCTCATCTGAAAGGTGGATTCACAACGATCGAGTGTGTCGAACGTCAGCCCACTAGCTCAAACTTCAGGGTTCAAAAGCTCTGCCGAAATCATATCGGTCGTCATGTTACAATTTAGTCAATAAAGGCCTAAGACTGGAGCGAAACGGAATGCTTCGACGCTTGTGTTTCGGCCGCACGACCTCCGAGAGGCTTGGAAGAGACCTCATCCGAAAGGTGGATTCACAACGATCAAGTGTGTCGAACGTCAGCCCACAAGCTCAAACTTAAGGGTTCAAAAGTTCTGCCGAAATCACATAGGTCGTCATGTTACAATTTAGTCAATAAAGGCCTTCTACTGGAGCGAAACGGAATGCTTCGACGCTCGTGTTTCAGCCGCACGACCTCCGAGAGGATTGGAAGAGACCTCATTTGAAAGGTGGATTCAAAACGATCGAGTGCGTCGAACGTCAGCCCACGAGCTCAAACTTAAGGGTTCAAAGGTTCTGCCGAAATCACATTGGCTGTCATGTTACAATTTAGTCAATAAAGGCCTACTACTGGAACGAAACTGAATGCTTTGACAGTCGCCGCTTGGCCGCACGAAGTCTGAGAGGCTTGGAAGAGACGTCATCTGAAAGGTGGTTTCACAACGATCGAGTGTGTCGAACGTCAGCCCACAAGCTCAAACTTAAGGGTTCAAAAGTTCTGCCGAAATCACACCGGTCGTCATGTTACAATTTAGACAATAAAGGCCTACTACTGGAGCGAAACGGAATGCTTCGACGCTCGTGTTTCGGCCGCACGACCTCCGAGAGGCTTGGAAGAGACCTCATCTGAAAGGTGGATTCCCAACGATCGAGTGTGTCGAACGTCAGCCCATAATCTCAAACTTAAGGGTTCAAAAGTTCTGCCGAAATCATATCGGTCGTCATGTTACAATTTAGTCAATAAAGGCCTACTATTGGAGCGAAACGGAATGCTTCGAAGCTCGTGTTTCGGCTGCACAAACTCCGAGAGGATTGGAAGAGACCTCATCTGAAAGGTGGATTCAAAACGATCGAGTGTGTCGAAGGTCAGCCTACTAGCTCAAACATAAGGGTTCTAAAGTTCTGCCGAAATCACATAGGTCGACATGTTACAATTTAGTCAATAAAGGCCTACTATTGGAGCAAAACGGAATGCTTCGAAGCTCGTGTTTCGGCCGCACGACCTACGAGAGGCTTGGAAGAGACCTCATCTGTAAGGTGGATTCCCAACGATCGAGTGTGTCCAACGTCAGCCCACTAGTTCAAACTTAAGGGTTCAAAAGTTCTGCCGAAATCACATCGGTCATCATGTTACAATTTAGTCAATAAAGGACTACTACTGGAGCGAAACGGAATGCTTCGACGCTCGTGTTTCGGCCGCACGACCTCCGAGAGGCTTGGAAGAGACCTCATCTGAAAGGTGGATTCCCAACGATCGAGTGTGTCGAACGTCAGCCCATAATCTCAAACTTAAGGGTTCAAAAGTTCTGCCGAAATCATATCGGTCGTCATGTTACAATTTAGTCAATAAAGGCCTACTATTGGAGCGAAACGGAATGCTTCGAAGCTCGTGTTTCGGCTGCACGAACTCCGAGAGGATTGGAAGAGACCTCATCTGAAAGGTTGATTCACAACGATCGAGTGTGTCGAACGTCAGCCCACAAGCTCAAACTTAAGGGTTCAAAAGTTCTGCCGAAATCACATAGGTCGTCATGTTACAATTTAGTCAAAGGACTAGTACTGGAGCGAAACGTAATGCTTCGACGCTCGTGTTTCGGCCGCACGACCTACGAGAGGCTTGGAAGAGACCTCATCTGAAAGGTGGATTCCCAACGATCGAGTGTGTCCAACGTCAGCCCACTAGTTCAAACTTAAGGGTTCAAAAGTTCTGCCTAAATCACATAGGTCGTCATGTTACAATTTAGTCAATAAAGGCCAACTACTGGAGCGAAACGGAATGCTTCGAAGCTCGTGTTTCGGCTGCACGAACTCCGAGAGGATTGGAAGAGACATCATCTGAAAGGTGGATTCACAACGATCGAGTGTGTCGAAGGTCAGCCCACTAGCTCAAACTTAAGGGATCAAACGTTCTGCCGAAATCACATAGGTCGTCATGTTTCAATTTAGTCAATAAAGGCCTACCACTGGAGCGAAACGGAATGCTTCGAAGCTCGGGTTTCGGCTGCACGAACTCCGAGAGGATTGGAAGAGACCTCATCTGAAAGGTGGATTCACAACGATCGAGTGTGTCGAACGTCAGCCCACTAGCTCAAACTTCAGGGTTCAAAAGCTCTGCCGAAATCATATCGGTCGTCATGTTACAATTTAGTCAATAAAGGCCTAAGACTGGAGCGAAACGGAATGCTTCGACGCTTGTGTTTCGGCCGCACGACCTCCGAGAGGCTTGGAAGAGACCTCATCCGAAAGGTGGATTCACAACGATCAAGTGTGTCGAACGTCAGCCCACAAGCTCAAACTTAAGGGTTCAAAAGTTCTGCCGAAATCACATAGGTCGTCATGTTACAATTTAGTCAATAAAGGCCTTCTACTGGAGCGAAACGGAATGCTTCGACGCTCGTGTTTCAGCCGCACGACCTCCGAGAGGATTGGAAGAGACCTCATTTGAAAGGTGGATTCAAAACGATCGAGTGCGTCGAACGTCAGCCCACGAGCTCAAACTTAAGGGTTCAAAGGTTCTGCCGAAATCACATTGGCTGTCATGTTACAATTTAGTCAATAAAGGCCTACTACTGGAAAGAAACTGAATGCTTTGACAGTCGCCGCTTGGCCGCACGAAGTCTGAGAGGCTTGGAAGAGACGTCATCTGAAAGGTGGTTTCACAACGATCGAGTGTGTCGAACGTCAGCCCACAAGCTCAAACTTAAGGGTTCAAAAGTTCTGCCGAAATCACACCGGTCGTCATGTTACAATTTAGACAATAAAGGCCTACTACTGGAGCGAAACGGAATGCTTCGATGCTCGTGCTTCGGGCGCACGACCTCCGAGAGGCTTGGAAGAGACCTCATCTGAAAGGTGGATTCACAACGATCGAGTGTGTCGAACGTCAGCCCACTAGCTCAAACTTAAGGGATCAAACGTTCTGCCGAAATCACATAGGTCGTCATGTTTCAATTTAGTCAATAAAGGCCTACTACTGGAGCGAAACGGAATGCTTCGACGCTCGTGTTTCAGCCGCACGACCTACGAGAGGCTTGGAAGAGACCTCATCTGAAAGGTGGATTCAAAACGATCGAGTGTGTCAAATGTCAGCCCACTAGCTCAAACTTAAGGGATCAAACGTTCTGCCGAAATCACATAGGTCGTCATGTTTCAATTTAGTCAATGAAGGCCTACTACTGGAGCGAAACGGAATGGTTCGACGCTCGTGTTTCGGCCGCACGATCTCCGAGAAGCTTGGAAAAGACGTCATCTGAAAGGTGGATTCAAAACGATCGAGTGTGTCGAATGTCAGTCTACTAGCTCAAACTTAAGGGTTCTAAAGTTCTGCCTAAATCACATAGGTCGTCATGTTGCAATTTAGTCAATAAAGGCCTACCACTGGAGCGAAACGGAATGCTTCGAAGCTCGGGTTTCGGCTGCACGAACTCCGAGAGGATTGGAAGAGACCTCATCTGAAAGGTGGATTCACAACGATCGAGTGTGTCGAACGTCAGCCCACTAGCTCAAACTTCAGGGTTCAAAAGCTCTGCCGAAATCATATCGGTCGTCATGTTACAATTTAGTCAATAAAGGCCTAAGACTGGAGCGAAACGGAATGCTTCGACGCTTGTGTTTCGGCCGCACGACCTCCGAGAGGCTTGGAAGAGACCTCATCCGAAAGGTGGATTCACAACGATCAAGTGTGTCGAACGTCAGCCCACAAGCTCAAACTTAAGGGTTCAAAAGTTCTGCCGAAATCACATAGGTCGTCATGTTACAATTTAGTCAATAAAGGCCTTCTACTGGAGCGAAACGGAATGCTTCGACGCTCGTGTTTCAGCCGCACGACCTCCGAGAGGATTGGAAGAGACCTCATTTGAAAGGTGGATTCAAAACGATCGAGTGCGTCGAACGTCAGCCCACGAGCTCAAACTTAAGGGTTCAAAGGTTCTGCCGAAATCACATTGGCTGTCATGTTACAATTTAGTCAATAAAGGCCTACTACTGGAACGAAACTGAATGCTTTGACAGTCGCCGCTTGGCCGCACGAAGTCTGAGAGGCTTGGAAGAGACGTCATCTGAAAGGTGGTTTCACAACGATCGAGTGTGTCGAACGTCAGCCCACAAGCTCAAACTTAAGGGTTCAAAAGTTCTGCCGAAATCACACCGGTCGTCATGTTACAATTTAGACAATAAAGGCCTACTACTGGAGCGAAACGGAATGCTTCGATGCTCGTGCTTCGGGCGCACGACCTCCGAGAGGCTTGGAAGAGACCTCTTCCGAAAGGTGGATTCAGAACGATCGAGTGTGTCGAATGTCAGCCCACAATCTCAAACTTAAGGGTTCAAAGGTTCTGCCAAAATCACATAGGTCGTCATGTTACAATTTAGTCAATAAAGGCCTACTATTGGAGCGAAACGGAATGCTTCGAAGCTCGTGTTTCGGCTGCACGAACTCCGAGAGGATTGGAAGAGACCTCATCTGAAAGGTGGATTCACAACGATCGAGTGTGTCGAACGTCAGCCCACTAGCTCAAACTTAAGGGTTCCAAAGTTCTGCCGAAATCACAAAAGTCGTCATGTTTCAATTTAGTCAATAAAGGCCTACTACTGGAGCGAAACGGAATGCTTCGATGCTCGTGTTTCAGCCGCACGACCTCCGAGAAGCTTGGAAGAGACCTCATCTGAAAGGTGGATTCACAACGATCGAGTGTGTCGAACGTCAGCCCACATGCTCAAACTTAAGGGTTCAAAAGTTCTGCCGAAATCACATAGGTCGTCATGTTACAATTTAGTCAAAGGACTAGTCCTGGAGCGAAATGGAATGCTTCGACGCTCGTGTTTCGGCCGCACGACCTACGAGAGGTTTGGAAGAGACCTCATCTGAAAGGTGGATTCCAACGATCGAGTGTGTCGAACGTCAGCCCACTAGTTCAAACTTAAGCGTTCTAAAGTTCTGCCGAAATCACATAGGTCGACATGTTACAATTTAGTCAATAAAGGCCTACCATTGGAGCGAAACGGAATGCTTCGAAGCTCGGGTTTCGGCTGCACGAACTCCGAGAGGATTGGAAGAGACCTCATCTGAAAGGTGGATTCACAACGATCAAGTGTGTCGAACGTCAGCCCACTAGCTCAAACTTAAGGGTTCAAAAGCTCTGCCGAAATCATATCGGTCGTCATGTTTCAATTTAGTCAATAAAGGCCAACTACTGGAGCGAAACGGAATGCTTCGACGCTCGTGTTTCGGCCGCACGACCTCCGAGAGGCTTGGAAGAGACCTCATCTGAAAGGTGGATTCCCAACGATCGAGTGTGTCGAACGTCAGCCCATAATCTAAAACTTAAAGGTTCAAAAGTTCTGCCGAAATCATATCGGTCGTCATGTTACAATTTAGTCAATAAAGGCCTACTATTGGAGCGAAACGGAATGCTTCGAAGCTCGTGTTTCGGCTGCACGAACTCCGAGAGGATTGGAAGAGACCTCATCTGAAAGATGGATTCACAACGATCGAGTGTGTCGAACGTCAGCCCACAAGCTCAAACGTAAGGGTTCAAAAGTTCTGCCGAAATCACATAGGTCGTCATGTTACAATTTAGTCAAAGGACTAGTACTGGAGCGAAACGTAATGCTTCGACGCTCGTGTTTCGGCCGCACGACCTACGAGAGGCTTGGAAGAGACCTCATCTAAAAGGTGGATTCCCAACGATCGAGTGTGTCCAACGTCAGCCCACTAGTTCAAACTTAAGGGTTCAAAAGTTCTGCATAAATCGCTTAGTTCGTCATGTTACAATTTAGTCAATAAAGGCCAACTACTGGAGCGAAACGGAATGCTTCGAAGCTCGTGTTTCGGCTGCACGAACTCCGAGAGGATTGGAAGAGACATCATCTGAAAGGTGGATTCACAACGATCGAGTGTGTCGAAGGTCAGCTCACTAGCTCAAATTTAAGGGATCAAATGTTCTGCCGAAATCACATAGGTCGTCATGTTTCAATTTAGTCAATAAAGGCCTACTACTGGAGCGAAACGGAATGCTTCGACGCTCGTGTTTCAGCCGCACGAACTCCGAGAGGCTTGGAAGAGACCTCATCTGAAAGGTGGATTCACAACGATCGAGTGTGTCGAAACGTCAGCCCACAATCTCAAACTTAAGAGTTCAAAAGTTCTGCATAAATCACATAGGTCGTCATGTTACAATTTAGTCAATAAAGGCCAACTACTGGAGCGGAACGGAATGCTTCGAAGCTCGTGTTTCGGCTGCACAAACTCCGAGAGGTTTGGAAGAGACATCATCTGAAAGGTGGATTCAAAACGATCTAGTGTGTCGAATGTCAGTCTACTAGCTCAAACTTAAAGGTTCAAAAGTTCTGCCTAAATCACAAAGGTCGTCATGTTACAATTTAGTCAATAAAGGCTTCCTACTGGAGCTAAACGGAATGCTTCGACGCTCGTGTTTCTGCCGCACGATCTCCGAGAAGCTTGGAAAAGACGTCATCTGAAAGGTGGATTCAAAACGATCGAGTGTTTCGAAGGTCAGCCTACTAGCTCAAACTTAAGGGTTCTAAAGTTCTGCCGAAATCACATAGGTCGACATGTTGCAATTTAGTCAATAAAGGCCTACCACTGGAGCGAAACGGAATGCTTCGAAGCTCGGGTTTCGGCTGCACGAACTCCGAGAGGATTGGAAGAGACCTCATCTGAAAGGTGGATTCACAACGATCGAGTGTGTCGAACGTCAGCCCACTAGCTCAAACTTCAGGGTTCAAAAGCTCTGCCGAAATCATATCGGTCGTCATGTTACAATTTAGTCAATAAAGGCCTAAGACTGGAGCGAAACGGAATGCTTCTACGCTTGTGTTTCGGCCGCACGACCTCCGAGAGGCTTGGAAGAGACCTCATCCGAAAGGTGGATTCACAACGATCAAGTGTGTCGAACGTCAGCCCACAAGCTCAAACTTAAGGGTTCAAAAGTTCTGCCGAAATCACATAGGTCGTCATGTTACAATTTAGTCAATAAAGGCCTTCTACTGGAGCGAAACGGAATGCTTCGACGTTCGTGTTTCAGCCGCACGACCTCCGAGAGGATTGGAAGAGACCTCATTTGAAAGGTGGATTCAAAACGATCGAGTGCGTCGAACGTCAGCCCACGAGCTCAAACTTAAGGGTTCAAAAGTTCTGCCGAAATCACATTGGCTGTCATGTTACAATTTAGTCAATAAAGGCCTACTACTGGAACGAAACTGAATGCTTTGACAGTCGCCGCTCGGCCGCACGAAGTCTGAGAGGCTTGGAAGAGACGTCATCTGAAAGGTGGTTTCACAACGATCGAGTGTTTCGAACGTCAGCCTACATGCTCAAACTTAAGGGTTCAAAAGTTCTGCCGAAATCACATAGGTCGTCATGTTACAATTTAGTCAAAGGACTAGTCCTGGAGCGAAATGGAATGCTTCGACGCTCGTGTTTCGGCCGCACGACCTACGAGAGGATTGGAAGAGACATCATCTGAAAGGTGGATTCACAACGATCGAGTGTGTCATAGGGTCAGCCCACTAGCTCAAACTTAAGGGATCAAACGTTCTGCCGAAATCACATAGGTCGTCATGTTTCAATTTAGTCAATAAAGGCCTACTACTGGAGCAAAACGGAATGGTTCGACGCTCGTGTTTCGGCCGCACGATCTCCGAGAAGATTGGAAAAGACGTCATCTGAAAGGTGGATTCAAAACGATCGAGTGTTTCGAAGGTCAGCCTAGTAGCTCAAACTTAAGCGTTCTAAAGTTCTGCCGAAATCACATAGGTCGACATGTTACAATTTAGTCAATAAAGGCCTACCATTGGAGCGAAACGGAATGCTTCGAAGCTCGGGTTTCGGCTGCACGAACTCCGAGAGGATTGGAAGAGACCTCATCTGAAAGGTGGATTCACAACGATCAAGTGTGTCGAACGTCAGCCCACTAGCTCAAACTTAAGGGTTCAAAATCTCTGCCGAAATCATATCGGTCGTCATGTTACAATTTAGTCAATAAAGGCCTAAGACTGGAAAGAAACGGAATGCTTCGGCGCTTGTGTTTTGTCCGCACGACCTCCGAGAGGCATGGAAGAGAACTCATCTGAAAGGTGGATTCACAACGATCAAGTGTGTCGAACGTCAGCCCACAAGCTCAAACTTAAGGGTTCAAAAGTTCTGCCGAAATCACATCGGTCATCATGTTACAATTTAGTCAATAAAGGACTACTACTGGAGCGAAACGGAATGCTTCGACGCTCGTGTTTCGGCCGCACGACCTCCGAGAGGCTTGGAAGAGACCTCATCTGAAAGGTGGATTCCCAACGATCGAGTGTGTCGAACGTCAGCCCATAATCTCAAACTTAAGGGTTCAAAAGTTCTGCCGAAATCATATCGGTCGTCATGTTACAATTTAGTCAATAAAGGCCTACTATTGGAGCGAAACGGAATGCTTCGAAGCTCGTGTTTCGGCTGCACGAACTCCGAGAGGATTGGAAGAGACCTCATCTGAAAGGTGGATTCAAAACGATCGAGTGTGTCGAAGGTCAGCCTACTAGCTCAAACATAAGGGTTCTAAAGTTCTGCCGAAATCACATAGGTCGACATGTTACAATTTAGTCAATAAAGGCCTACTATTGGAGCAAAACGGAATGCTTCGAAGCTCGTGTTTCGGCCGCACGACCTACGAGAGGCTTGGAAGAGACCTCATCTGTAAGGTGGATTCCCAACGATCGAGTGTGTCCAACGTCAGCCCACTAGTTCAAACTTAAGGGTTCAAAAGTTCTGCCGAAATCACATCGGTCATCATGTTACAATTTAGTCAATAAAGGACTACTACTGGAGCGAAACGGAATGCTTCGACGCTCGTGTTTCGGCCGCACGACCTCCGAGAGGCTTGGAAGAGACCTCATCTGAAAGGTGGATTCCCAACGATCGAGTGTGTCGAACGTCAGCCCATAATCTCAAACTTAAGGGTTCAAAAGTTCTGCCGAAATCATATCGGTCGTCATGTTACAATTTAGTCAATAAAGGCCTACTATTGGAGCGAAACGGAATGCTTCGAAGCTCGTGTTTCGGCTGCACGAACTCCGAGAGGATTGGAAGAGACCTCATCTGAAAGGTTGATTCACAACGATCGAGTGTGTCGAACGTCAGCCCACAAGCTCAAACTTAAGGGTTCAAAAGTTCTGCCGAAATCACATAGGTCGTCATGTTACAATTTAGTCAAAGGACTAGTACTGGAGCGAAACGTAATGCTTCGACGCTCGTGTTTCGGCCGCACGACCTACGAGAGGCTTGGAAGAGACCTCATCTGAAAGGTGGATTCCCAACGATCGAGTGTGTCCAACGTCAGCCCACTAGTTCAAACTTAAGGGTTCAAAAGTTCTGCATAAATCACATAGGTCGTCATGTTACAATTTAGTCAATAAAGGCCAACTACTGGAGCGAAACGGAATGCTTCGAAGCTCGTGTTTCGGCTGCACGAACTCCGAGAGGATTGGAAGAGACATCATCTGAAAGGTGGATTCACAACGATCGAGTGTGTCGAAGGTCAGCCCACTAGCTCAAACTTAAGGGATCAAACGTTCTGCCGAAATCACATAGGTCGTCATGTTTCAATTTAGTCAATAAAGGCCTACTACTGGAGCGAAACGGAATGCTTCGACGCTCGTGTTTCAGCCGCACGACCTACGAGAGGCTTGGAAGAGACCTCATCTGAAAGGTGGATTCAAAACGATCGAGTGTGTCAAATGTCAGCCCACTAGCTCAAACTTAAGGGATCAAACGTTCTGCCGAAATCACATAGGTCGTCATGTTTCAATTTAGTCAATGAAGGCCTACTACTGGAGCGAAACGGAATGGTTCGACGCTCGTGTTTCGGCCGCACGATCTCCGAGAAGCTTGGAAAAGACGTCATCTGAAAGGTGGATTCAAAACGATCGAGTGTGTCGAATGTCAGTCTACTAGCTCAAACTTAAAGGTTCAAAAGTTCTGCCTAAATCACATAGGTCGTCATGTTACAATTTAGTCAATAAAGGCTTCTTACTGGAGCTAAACGGAATGCTTTGACGCTCGTGTTTCTGCCGCACGATCTCCGAGAAGCTTGGAAAAGACGTCTTCTGAAAGGTGGATTCAAAACGATCGAGTGTTTCGAAGGTCAGCCTACTAGCTCAAACTTAAGGGTTCTAAAGTTCTGCCGAAATCACATAGGTCGACATGTTGCAATTTAGTCAATAAAGGCCTACCACTGGAGCGAAACGGAATGCTTCGAAGCTCGGGTTTCGGCTGCACGAACTCCGAGAGGATTGGAAGAGACCTCATCTGAAAGGTGGATTCACAACGATCGAGTGTGTCGAACGTCAGCCCACTAGCTCAAACTTCAGGGTTCAAAAGCTCTGCCGAAATCATATCGGTCGTCATGTTACAATTTAGTCAATAAAGGCCTAAGACTGGAGCGAAACGGAATGCTTCGACGCTTGTGTTTCGGCCGCACAACCTCCGAGAGGCTTGGAAGAGACCTCATCCGAAAGGTGGATTCACAACGATCAAGTGTGTCGAACGTCAGCCCACAAGCTCAAACTTAAGGGTTCAAAAGTTCTGCCGAAATCACATAGGTCGTCATGTTACAATTTAGTCAATAAAGGCCTTCTACTGGAGCGAAACGGAATGCTTCGACGCTCGTGTTTCAGCCGCACGACCTCCGAGAGGCTTGGAAGAGACCTCATTTGAAAGGTGGATTCAAAACGATCGAGTGTGTCGAACGTCAGCCCACGAGCTCAAACTTAAGGGTTCAAAGGTTCTGCCGAAATCACATATGGCTGTCATGTTACAATTTAGTCAATAAAGGCCTTACTACTGGAACGA
>NW_026904320.1:0-40732 GCF_024500275.1 Phycodurus eques | reverse complement strand
GGACCTCGGGCATTAAGCATGGGGCTTTGGCTTGCATGGAGCTCTGACTTGCCCCCGCCACCTCCCTGGTAGCTCGGCACGGGTCCGGTCCCCCGTGTTGAGTAAAATTAAGCCGCAGGCTCCCCTCCTGGTAGGTGCCCTTCCGTCAATTCCTTTAAGTTTCAGCTTTTCAACCATACTCCCCCCGGATCCCAAAGACTTGTGGTTTCCCGGACGCTTGCGGGCAGTGGTTGGCGGCGGCGAGGGCCCTGCACCTGCCTGCCCAAAACGCTCACCCCACCGGCCGGTCGACGGCCGCCGCGACTGAGACGGCTGGAAGCTGGAGAGGCGGGCCGTTAAAGCCCGCGCTCGTCCGTCCGGGACGACTTCGAGAGGGTGCGCGCTCGCCGGGAGGCCCAACGGACGGCAGACGCCAGTGGCCGGCTGACGCAGACCGGGCGCGGCGGGCACCGGAGCGTCTCGGTCTCGCCTTGGAGCCCCGGCCTGCCTAGCGTGCCCGCGAACGCCGCCTTCGGAGGCCGGGGACGACGACGACGACGATGCGAACCCGCAGGCTGGGGGAACCGCCCGCCCGCACCGACACCGGCGCAGGGCCGGGCCGGTCGGCGGGGGCCCCCCAAGGGCGGGTCACGAGTGCCATTCGGTCGGGGTAGGGGTCGGGCGGGAGAAAGGGAGGGGCTGCGCGCTCTCCCCCCCCATGCCGGCCCGAGTGTCGTGGTGAAGGCAGAGTGTCCCGAAAACGCCTCAAGTGGCGCCTAAATGCCAAACGCAGACGGAGTCAAAGTACTGAAAACGTGTCTCCTCAATATCCCGTCGACTGCCCCGAAAAGTCTACGCGGACGGAGTTAAAGACTTGACGGCCAAGGCCACCACACTGAGGGGTGTAGGGAAGACATGTCTGCAGCGCCCCGCACGACCGAAATCGGCACTACACCCGTAAACGGCCTCTGGTAGAAACGCCATTCATTTGAATGGAGCAAGTTTTCGGGATACTTATTCACATTTTAGGGCATCACTGGCGGAATCAAACACTTGTACAATTTCCCCGATCTGGGTGACCTGCGGATAGGCTACTTTGTTACATTTTGGGATGAATGCTGGGCTTTGCTGAGACTGTGCAAGATGCTTTGCGTGAGCTCCGGATAGGCGACTTTGTGACATTTTGGGATGCGTGCTGGTACTTTGCTGGGACTGAGTGCCGCTGCATTTTGGGATCCATGCGGGTCCGTTTTGGGACTGAGTGCCGCTGCATTTTGGAATACATGATGGTCCGTTTTGGGGTCCAGGCTGGGACTTAGTGCCGCTGCATTTTGGGATCTTTGGCTTGCATGGAGCTCGTCTCATCTGAGTCCCAGAAGGGAGCTCTGATTTCCCGCATGGACCTCTGGCATTAAGCTCTGACTTCCAGCATGGAGCTCGTCTCATCTGAGTCCCAGAAGGGAGCTCTGATTTCCCGCATGGACCTCGGGCATTAAGCATGGAGCTCTGACTTCCAGCATGGAGCTCGTCTCATCTGAGTCCCAGAAGGGAGCTCTTATTTCCCGCATGGACCTCGGGCATTAAGCATGGAGCTCTGACTTCCAGCATGGAGCTCGTCTCATCTGAGTCCCAGGAAGGGAGCTCTGATTTCCCGCATGGACCTCTGGCATTAAGCTCTGACTTCCAGCATGGAGCTCGTCTCATCTGAGTCCCAGAAGGGAGCTCTGATTTCCCGCATGGACCTCGGGCATTAAGCATGGAGCTCTGACTTCCAGCATGGAGCTCGTCTCATCTGAGTCCCGGAAGGGAGCTCTGACTTCCCGCATGGACCTCGGGCATTAAGCATGGAGCTCTGACTTCCAGCATGGAGCTCGTCTCATCTGAGTCCCAGAAGGGAGCTCTGATTTCCCGCATGGACCTCGGGCATTAAGCTCTCGACTTCCAGCATGGAGCTCGTCTCATCTGAGTCCCAGAAGGGAGCTCTGATTTCCCGCATGGACCTCTGGCATTAAGCATGGAGCTCTGACTTCCAGCATGGAGCTCGTCTCATCTGAGTCCCAGAAGGGAGCTCTGATTTCCCGCATGGACCTCTGGCATTAAGCTCTGACTTCCAGCATGGAGCTCGTCTCATCTGAGTCCCAGAAGGGAGCTCTGATTTCCCGCATGGACCTCTGGCATTAAGCTCTGACTTCCAGCATGGAGCTCGTCTCATCTGAGTCCCAGAAGGGAGCTCTGATTTCCCGCATGGACCTCTGGCATTAAGCTCTGACTTCCAGCATGGAGCTCGTCTCATCTGAGTCCCAGAAGGGAGCTCTGATTTCCCGCATGGACCTCGGGCATTAAGCATGGGGCTTTGACTTCCAGCATGGAGCTCGTCTCATCTGAGTCCCAGAAGGGAGCTCTGATTTCCCGCATGGACCTCGGGCATTAAGCATGGGGCTTTGACTTCCAGCATGGAGCTCGTCTCATCTGAGTCCCAGAAGGGAGCTCTATTTCCCGCATGGACCTCGGGCATTAGGCATGGGGCTCTCACTTCCAGCATGGAGCTCGTCTCATCTGAGTCCCAGAAGGGAGCTCTGATTTCCCGCATGGACCTCGGGCATTAAGCATGGGGCTTTGACTTCCAGCATGGAGCTCGTCTCATCTGAGTCCCAGAAGGGAGCTCTGATTTCCCGCATGGACCTCGGGCATTAAGCATGGGGCTCTGACTTCCAGCATGGAGCTCGTCTCATCTGAGTCCCTGAAGGGAGCTCTGATTTCCCGCATGGACCTCGGGCATTAAGCATGGAGCTCTGACTTCCAGCATGGAGCTCGTCTCATCTGAGACACTGAAGGGAGCTCTGATTTCCCGCATGGACCTCGGGCATTAAGCATGGGGCTTTGGCTTGCATGGAGCTCTGACTTGCCCCCGCCACCTCCCTGGTAGCTCGGCACGGGTCCGGTCCCCCGTGTTGAGTAAAATTAAGCCGCAGGCTCCCCTCCTGGTAGGTGCCCTTCCGTCAATTCCTTTAAGTTTCAGCTTTTCAACCATACTCCCCCCGGATCCCAAAGACTTGTGGTTTCCCGGACGCTTGCGGGCAGTGGTTGGCGGCGGCGAGGGCCCTGCACCTGCCTGCCCAAAACGCTCACCCCACCGGCCGGTCGACGGCCGCCGCGACTGAGACGGCTGGAAGCTGGAGAGGCGGGCCGTTAAAGCCCGCGCTCGTCCGTCCGGGACGACTTCGAGAGGGTGCGCGCTCGCCGGGAGGCCCAACGGACGGCAGACGCCAGTGGCCGGCTGACGCAGACCGGGCGCGGCGGGCACCGGAGCGTCTCGGTCTCGCCTTGGAGCCCCGGCCTGCCTAGCGTGCCCGCGAACGCCGCCTTCGGAGGCCGGGGACGACGACGACGACGATGCGAACCCGCAGGCTGGGGGAACCGCCCGCCCGCACCGACACCGGCGCAGGGCCGGGCCGGTCGGCGGGGGCCCCCCAAGGGCGGGTCACGAGTGCCATTCGGTCGGGGTAGGGGTCGGGCGGGAGAAAGGGAGGGGCTGCGCGCTCTCCCCCCCCATGCCGGCCCGAGTGTCGTGGTGAAGGCAGAGTGTCCCGAAAACGCCTCAAGTGGCGCCTAAATGCCAAACGCAGACGGAGTCAAAGTACTGAAAACGTGTCTCCTCAATATCCCGTCGACTGCCCCGAAAAGTCTACGCGGACGGAGTTAAAGACTTGACGGCCAAGGCCACCACACTGAGGGGTGTAGGGAAGACATGTCTGCAGCGCCCCGCACGACCGAAATCGGCACTACACCCGTAAACGGCCTCTGGTAGAAACGCCATTCATTTGAATGGAGCAAGTTTTCGGGATACTTATTCACATTTTAGGGCATCACTGGCGGAATCAAACACTTGTACAATTTCCCCGATCTGGGTGACCTGCGGATAGGCTACTTTGTTACATTTTGGGATGAATGCTGGGCTTTGCTGAGACTGTGCAAGATGCTTTGCGTGAGCTCCGGATAGGCGACTTTGTGACATTTTGGGATGCGTGCTGGTACTTTGCTGGGACTGAGTGCCGCTGCATTTTGGGATCCATGCGGGTCCGTTTTGGGACTGAGTGCCGCTGCATTTTGGAATACATGATGGTCCGTTTTGGGGTCCAGGCTGGGACTTAGTGCCGCTGCATTTTGGGATCTTTGGCTTGCATGGAGCTCGTCTCATCTGAGTCCCAGAAGGGAGCTCTGATTTCCCGCATGGACCTCTGGCATTAAGCTCTGACTTCCAGCATGGAGCTCGTCTCATCTGAGACCCGGAAGGGAGCTCTGATTTCCCGCATGGACCTCGGGCATTAAGCATGGAGCTCTGACTTCCAGCATGGAGCTCGTCTCATCTGAGTCCCAGAAGGGAGCTCTTATTTCCCGCATGGACCTCGGGCATTAGGCATGGGGCTCTCACTTCCAGCATGGAGCTCGTCTCATCTGAGACCCGGAAGGGAGCTCTGATTTCCCGCATGGACCTCGGGCATTAAGGCTACTTTGTTACATTTTGGGATGAATGCTGGGCTTTGCTGAGACTGTGCAAGATGCTTTGCGTGAGCTCCGGATAGGCGACTTTGTGACATTTTGGGATGCGTGCTGGTACTTTTCTGGGACTGAGTGCCGCTGCATTTTGGGATCCATGCGGGTCCGTTTTGGGACTGAGTGCCGCTGCATTTTGGAATACATGATGGTCCGTTTTGGGGTCCAGGCTGGGACTTAGTGCCGCTGCATTTTGGGATCTTTGGCTTGCATGGAGCTCGTCTCATCTGAGTCCCAGAAGGGAGCTCTGATTTCCCGCATGGACCTCGGGCATTAGGCATGGAGCTCTGACTTCCAGCATGGAGCTCGTCTCATCTGAGTCCCAGAAGGGAGCTCTGATTTCCCGCATGGACCTCGGGCATTAGGCATGGGCTCTGCACTTCCAGCATGGAGCTCGTCTCATCTGAGTCCCAGGAAGGGAGCTCTGATTTCCCGCATGGACCTCTGGCATTAAGCTCTGACTTCCAGCATGGAGCTCGTCTCATCTGAGTCCCAGAAGGGAGCTCTGACTTCCCGCATGGACCTCGGGCATTAAGCATGGAGCTCTGACTTCCAGCATGGAGCTCGTCTCATCTGAGTCCCAGAAGGGAGCTCTGATTTCCCGCATGGACCTCTGGCATTAAGCTCTGACTTCCAGCATGGAGCTCGTCTCATCTGAGTCCCAGAAGGGAGCTCTGATTTCCCGCATGGACCTCTGGCATTAAGCTCTGACTTCCAGCATGGAGCTCGTCTCATCTGAGTCCCAGAAGGGAGCTCTGATTTCCCGCATGGACCTCTGGCATTAAGCTCTGACTTCCAGCATGGAGCTCGTCTCATCTGAGTCCCGGAAGGGAGCTCTGATTTCCCGCATGGACCTCTGGCATTAAGCATGGCTTGACTTCCAGCATGGAGCTCGTCTCATCTGAGTCCCAGAAGGGAGCTCTTATTTCCCGCATGGACCTCGGGCATTAAGCATGGGGCTTTGACTTCCAGCATGGAGCTCGTCTCATCTGAGTCCCAGAAGGGAGCTCTGATTTCCCGCATGGACCTCGGGCATTAGGCATGGGGCTCTGACTTCCAGCATGGAGCTCGTCTCATCTGAGTCCCAGAAGGGAGCTCTGATTTCCCGCATGGACCTCGGGCATTAAGCATGGGGCTTTGACTTCCAGCATGGAGCTCGTCTCATCTGAGTCCCAGAAGGGAGCTCTGATTTCCCGCATGGACCTCTGGCATTAGCAGGCTCTGACTTCCAGCATGGAGCTCGTCTCATCTGAGTCCCAGAAGGGAGCTCTGATTTCCCGCATGGACCTCTGGCATTAAGCATGGAGCTCTGACTTCCAGCATGGAGCTCGTCTCATCTGAGACCCGGAAGGGAGCTCTGATTTCCCGCATGGACCTCGGGCATTAAGCATGGGGCTTTGGCTTGCATGGAGCTCTGACTTGCCCCCGCCACCTCCCTGGTAGCTCGGCACGGGTCCGGTCCCCCGTGTTGAGTAAAATTAAGCCGCAGGCTCCCCTCCTGGTAGGTGCCCTTCCGTCAATTCCTTTAAGTTTCAGCTTTTCAACCATACTCCCCCCGGATCCCAAAGACTTGTGGTTTCCCGGACGCTTGCGGGCAGTGGTTGGCGGCGGCGAGGGCCCTGCACCTGCCTGCCCAAAACGCTCACCCCACCGGCCGGTCGACGGCCGCCGCGACTGAGACGGCTGGAAGCTGGAGAGGCGGGCCGTTAAAGCCCGCGCTCGTCCGTCCGGGACGACTTCGAGAGGGTGCGCGCTCGCCGGGAGGCCCAACGGACGGCAGACGCCAGTGGCCGGCTGACGCAGACCGGGCGCGGCGGGCACCGGAGCGTCTCGGTCTCGCCTTGGAGCCCCGGCCTGCCTAGCGTGCCCGCGAACGCCGCCTTCGGAGGCCGGGGACGACGACGACGACGATGCGAACCCGCAGGCTGGGGGAACCGCCCGCCCGCACCGACACCGGCGCAGGGCCGGGCCGGTCGGCGGGGGCCCCCCAAGGGCGGGTCACGAGTGCCATTCGGTCGGGGTAGGGGTCGGGCGGGAGAAAGGGAGGGGCTGCGCGCTCTCCCCCCCCCCATGCCGGCCCGAGTGTCGTGGTGAAGGCAGAGTGTCCCGAAAACGCCTCAAGTGGCGCCTAAATGCCAAACGCAGACGGAGTCAAAGTACTGAAAACGTGTCTCCTCAATATCCCGTCGACTGCCCCGAAAAGTCTACGCGGACGGAGTTAAAGACTTGACGGCCAAGGCCACCACACTGAGGGGTGTAGGGAAGACATGTCTGCAGCGCCCCGCACGACCGAAATCGGCACTACACCCGTAAACGGCCTCTGGTAGAAACGCCATTCATTTGAATGGAGCAAGTTTTCGGGATACTTATTCACATTTTAGGGCATCACTGGCGGAATCAAACACTTGTACAATTTCCCCGATCTGGGTGACCTGCGGATAGGCTACTTTGTTACATTTTGGGATGAATGCTGGGCTTTGCTGAGACTGTGCAAGATGCTTTGCGTGAGCTCCGGATAGGCGACTTTGTGACATTTTGGGATGCGTGCTGGTACTTTGCTGGGACTTCGTGCCGCTGCATTTTGGGATCCATGCGGGTCCGTTTTGGGACTGAGTGCCGCTGCATTTTGGAATACATGATGGTCCGTTTTGGGGTCCAGGCTGGGACTTAGTGCCGCTGCATTTTGGGATCTTTGGCTTGCATGGAGCTCGTCTCATCTGAGTCCCAGAAGGGAGCTCTGATTTCCCGCATGGACCTCTGGCATTAAGCTCTGACTTCCAGCATGGAGCTCGTCTCATCTGAGACCCGGAAGGGAGCTCTGATTTCCCGCATGGACCTCTGGCATTACGCTCTGACTTCCAGCATGGAGCTCGTCTCATCTGAGTCCCAGAAGGGAGCTCTTATTTCCCGCATGGACCTCGGGCATTAAGCATGGAGCTCTGACTTCCAGCATGGAGCTCGTCTCATCTGAGTCCCAGAAGGGAGCTCTGATTTCCCGCATGGACCTCTGGCATTAAGCTCTGACTTCCAGCATGGAGCTCGTCTCATCTGAGTCCCAGAAGGGAGCTCTGATTTCCCGCATGGACCTCTGGCATTAGCATGAGCTCTGACTTCCAGCATGGAGCTCGTCTCATCTGAGACCCGGAAGGGAGCTCTGATTTCCCGCATGGACCTCGGGCATTAGGCATGGGAGCTCTGACTTCCAGCATGGAGCTCGTCTCATCTGAGTCCCAGAAGGGAGCTCTGATTTCCCGCATGGACCTCTGGCATTAAGCTCTGACTTCCAGCATGGAGCTCGTCTCATCTGAGTCCCAGAAGGGAGCTCTGATTTCCCGCATGGACCTCGGGCATTAAGCATGGAGCTCTGACTTCCAGCATGGAGCTCGTCTCATCTGAGTCCCAGAAGGGAGCTCTGATTTCCCGCATGGACCTCGGGCATTAAGCATGGGCTTGACTTCCAGCATGGAGCTCGTCTCATCTGAGTCCCAGAAGGGAGCTCTGATTTCCCGCATGGACCTCGGGCATTAGGCATGGAGCTCTGACTTCCAGCATGGAGCTCGTCTCATCTGAGACCCGGAAGGGAGCTCTGATTTCCCGCATGGACCTCTGGCATTAAGCTCTGACTTCCAGCATGGAGCTCGTCTCATCTGAGGACCCGGAAGGGAGCTCTGATTTCCCGCATGGACCTCTGGCATTAAGCTCTGACTTCCAGCATGGAGCTCGTCTCATCTGAGTCCCAGAAGGGAGCTCTTATTTCCCGCATGGACCTCGGGCATTAAGCATGGAGCTCTGACTTCCAGCATGGAGCTCGTCTCATCTGAGACCCGGAAGGGAGCTCTTATTTCCCGCATGGACCTCGGGCATTAGGCATGGGGCTCTGACTTCCAGCATGGAGCTCGTCTCATCCGAGTCCCGGAAGGGAGCTCTGATTTCCCGCATGGACCTCGGGCATTAGGCATGGGGCTATCACTTCCAGCATGGAGCTCGTCTCATCTGAGTCCCGGAAGGGAGCTCTGATTTCCCGCATGGACCTCTGGCATTACGCTCTGACTTCCAGCATGGAGCTCGTCTCATCTGAGTCCCAGAAGGGAGCTCTGATTTCCCGCATGGACCTCTGGCATTAAGCTCTGACTTCCAGCATGGAGCTCGTCTCATCTGAGACCCGGAAGGGAGCTCTGATTTCCCGCAGGGACCTCGGGCATTAAGCATGGGGCTTTGGCTTGCATGGAGCTCTGACTTGCCCCCGCCACCTCCCTGGTAGCTCGGCACGGGTCCGGTCCCCCGTGTTGAGTAAAATTAAGCCGCAGGCTCCCCTCCTGGTAGGTGCCCTTCCGTCAATTCCTTTAAGTTTCAGCTTTTCAACCATACTCCCCCCGGATCCCAAAGACTTGTGGTTTCCCGGACGCTTGCGGGCAGTGGTTGGCGGCGGCGAGGGCCCTGCACCTGCCTGCCCAAAACGCTCACCCCACCGGCCGGTCGACGGCCGCCGCGACTGAGACGGCTGGAAGCTGGAGAGGCGGGCCGTTAAAGCCCGCGCTCGTCCGTCCGGGACGACTTCGAGAGGGTGCGCGCTCGCCGGGAGGCCCAACGGACGGCAGACGCCAGTGGCCGGCTGACGCAGACCGGGCGCGGCGGGCACCGGAGCGTCTCGGTCTCGCCTTGGAGACCCGGCCTGCCTAGCGTGCCCGCGAACGCCTCCTTCGGAGGCCGGGGACGACGACGACGACGATGCGAACCCGCAGGCTGGGGGAACCGCCCGCCCGCACCGACACCGGCGCAGGGCCGGGCCGGTCGGCGGGGGCCCCCCAAGGGCGGGTCACGAGTGCCATTCGGTCGGGGTAGGGGTCGGGCGGGAGAAAGGGAGGGGCTGCGCGCTCTCCCCCCCCCCCATGCCGGCCCGAGTGTCGTGGTGAAGGCAGAGTGTCCCGAAAACGCCTCAAGTGGCGCCTAAATGCCAAACGCAGACGGAGTCAAAGTACTGAAAACGTGTCTCCTCAATATCCCGTCGACTGCCCCGAAAAGTCTACGCGGACGGAGTTAAAGACTTGACGGCCAAGGCCACCACACTGAGGGGTGTAGGGAAGACATGTCTGCAGCGCCCCGCACGACCGAAATCGGCACTACACCCGTAAACGGCCTCTGGTAGAAACGCCATTCATTTGAATGGAGCAAGTTTTCGGGATTACTTATTCACATTTTAGGGCATCACTGGCGGAATCAAACACTTGTACAATTTCCCCGATCTGGGTGACCTGCGGATAGGCTACTTTGTTACATTTTGGGATGAATGCTGGGCTTTGCTGAGACTGTGCAAGATGCTTTGCGTGAGCTCCGGATAGGCGACTTTGTGACATTTTGGGATGCGTGCTGGTACTTTGCTGGGACTTCGTGCCGCTGCATTTTGGGATCCATGCGGGTCCGTTTTGGGACTGAGTGCCGCTGCATTTTGGAATACATGATGGTCCGTTTTGGGGTCCAGGCTGGGACTTAGTGCCGCTGCATTTTGGGATCTTTGGCTTGCATGGAGCTCGTCTCATCTGAGTCCCAGAAGGGAGCTCTGATTTCCCGCATGGACCTCTGGCATTAAGCTCTGACTTCCAGCATGGTGCTCGTCTCATCTGAGACCCGGAAGGGAGCTCTTATTTCCCGCATGGACCTCTGGCATTAAGCTCTGCCTTCCAGCATGGAGCTCGTCTCATCTGAGTCCCAGAAGGGAGCTCTTATTTCCCGCATGGACCTCGGGCATTAAGCATGGAGCTCTGACTTCCAGCATGGAGCTCGTCTCATCTGAGTCCCAGAAGGGAGCTCTGATTTCCCGCATGGACCTCTGGCATTAAGCTCTGACTTCCAGCATGGAGCTCGTCTCATCTGAGTCCCGGAAGGGAGCTCTGATTTCCCGCATGGACCTCGGGCATTAGGCATGGAGCTCTGACTTCCAGCATGGAGCTCGTCTCATCTGAGACCCGGAAGGGAGCTCTGACTTCCCGCATGGACCTCGGGCATTAAGCATGGAGCTCTGACTTCCAGCATGGAGCTCGTCTCATCTGAGACCCAGAAGGGAGCTCTGATTTCCCGCATGGACCTCTGGCATTAAGCTCTGACTTCCAGCATGGAGCTCGTCTCATCTGAGTCCCAGAAGGGAGCTCTTATTTCCCGCATGGACCTCGGGCATTAAGCTCTGACTTCCAGCATGGAGCTCGTCTCATCTGAGTCCCAGAAGGGAGCTCTGACTTCCCGCATGGACCTCGGGCATTAAGCTCTGACTTCCAGCATGGAGCTCGTCTCATCTGAGTCCCAGAAGGGAGCTCTGACTTCCCGCATGGACCTCGGGCATTAGGTATGGAGCTCTGACTTCCAGCATGGAGCTCGTCTCATCTGGGACCCGGAAGGGAGCTCTGATTTCCCGCATGGACCTCTGGCATTAAGCTCTGCCTTCCAGCATGGAGCTCGTCTCATCTGGGACCCGGAAGGGAGCTCTGATTTCCCGCATGGACCTCTGGCATTAAGCTCTGCCTTCCAGCATGGAGCTCGTCTCATCTGAGTCCCAGAAGGGAGCTCTTATTTCCCGCATGGACCTCGGGCATTAAGCATGGAGCTCTGACTTCCAGCATGGAGCTCGTCTCATCTGAGACCCGGAAGGGAGCTCTTATTTCCCGCATGGACCTCGGGCATTAGGCATGGGGCTCTGACTTCCAGCATGGAGCTCGTCTCATCCGAGTCCCGGAAGGGAGCTCTGATTTCCCGCATGGACCTCGGGCATTAGGCATGGGGCTATCACTTCCAGCATGGAGCTCGTCTCATCTGAGTCCCGGAAGGGAGCTCTGATTTCCCGCATGGACCTCTGGCATTACGCTCTGACTTCCAGCATGGAGCTCGTCTCATCTGAGTCCCAGAAGGGAGCTCTGATTTCCCGCATGGACCTCTGGCATTAAGCTCTGACTTCCAGCATGGAGCTCGTCTCATCTGAGACCCGGAAGGGAGCTCTGATTTCCCGCAGGGACCTCGGGCATTAAGCATGGGGCTTTGGCTTGCATGGAGCTCTGACTTGCCCCCGCCACCTCCCTGGTAGCTCGGCACGGGTCCGGTCCCCCGTGTTGAGTAAAATTAAGCCGCAGGCTCCCCTCCTGGTAGGTGCCCTTCCGTCAATTCCTTTAAGTTTCAGCTTTTCAACCATACTCCCCCCGGATCCCAAAGACTTGTGCTTTCCCGGACGCTTGCGGGCAGTGGTTGGCGGCGGCGAGGGCCCTGCACCTGCCTGCCCAAAACGCTCACCCCACCGGCCGGTCGACGGCCGCCGCGACTGAGACGGCTGGAAGCTGGAGAGGCGGGCCGTTAAAGCCCGCGCTCGTCCGTCCGGGACGACTTCGAGAGGGTGCGCGCTCGCCGGGAGGCCCAACGGACGGCAGACGCCAGTGGCCGGCTGACGCAGACCGGGCGCGGCGGGCACCGGAGCGTCTCGGTCTCGCCTTGGAGACCCGGCCTGCCTAGCGTGCCCGCGAACGCCTCCTTCGGAGGCCGGGGACGACGACGACGACGATGCGAACCCGCAGGCTGGGGGAACCGCCCGCCCGCACCGACACCGGCGCAGGGCCGGGCCGGTCGGCGGGGGCCCCCCAAGGGCGGGTCACGAGTGCCATTCGGTCGGGGTAGGGGTCGGGCGGGAGAAAGGGAGGGGCTGCGCGCTCTCCCCCCCCCCCATGCCGGCCCGAGTGTCGTGGTGAAGGCAGAGTGTCCCGAAAACGCCTCAAGTGGCGCCTAAATGCCAAACGCAGACGGAGTCAAAGTACTGAAAACGTGTCTCCTCAATATCCCGTCGACTGCCCCGAAAAGTCTACGCGGACGGAGTTAAAGACTTGACGGCCAAGGCCACCACACTGAGGGGTGTAGGGAAGACATGTCTGCAGCGCCCCGCACGACCGAAATCGGCACTACACCCGTAAACGGCCTCTGGTAGAAACGCCATTCATTTGAATGGAGCAAGTTTTCGGGTTACTTATTCACATTTTAGGGCATCACTGGCGGAATCAAACACTTGTACAATTTCCCCGATCTGGGTGACCTGCGGATAGGCTACTTTGTTACATTTTGGGATGAATGCTGGGCTTTGCTGAGACTGTGCAAGATGCTTTGCGTGAGCTCCGGATAGGCGACTTTGTGACATTTTGGGATGCGTGCTGGTACTTTGCTGGGACTTCGTGCCGCTGCATTTTGGGATCCATGCGGGTCCGTTTTGGGACTGAGTGCCGCTGCATTTTGGAATACATGATGGTCCGTTTTGGGGTCCAGGCTGGGACTTAGTGCCGCTGCATTTTGGGATCTTTGGCTTGCATGGAGCTCGTCTCATCTGAGTCCCAGAAGGGAGCTCTGATTTCCCGCATGGACCTCTGGCATTAAGCTCTGACTTCCAGCATGGTGCTCGTCTCATCTGAGACCCGGAAGGGAGCTCTTATTTCCCGCATGGACCTCTGGCATTAAGCTCTGCCTTCCAGCATGGAGCTCGTCTCATCTGAGTCCCAGAAGGGAGCTCTTATTTCCCGCATGGACCTCGGGCATTAAGCATGGAGCTCTGACTTCCAGCATGGAGCTCGTCTCATCTGAGTCCCAGAAGGGAGCTCTGATTTCCCGCATGGACCTCTGGCATTAAGCTCTGACTTCCAGCATGGAGCTCGTCTCATCTGAGTCCCGGAAGGGAGCTCTGATTTCCCGCATGGACCTCGGGCATTAGGCATGGAGCTCTGACTTCCAGCATGGAGCTCGTCTCATCTGAGACCCGGAAGGGAGCTCTGACTTCCCGCATGGACCTCGGGCATTAAGCATGGAGCTCTGACTTCCAGCATGGAGCTCGTCTCATCTGAGACCCAGAAGGGAGCTCTGATTTCCCGCATGGACCTCTGGCATTAAGCTCTGACTTCCAGCATGGAGCTCGTCTCATCTGAGTCCCAGAAGGGAGCTCTTATTTCCCGCATGGACCTCGGGCATTAAGCTCTGACTTCCAGCATGGAGCTCGTCTCATCTGAGTCCCAGAAGGGAGCTCTGACTTCCCGCATGGACCTCGGGCATTAAGCTCTGACTTCCAGCATGGAGCTCGTCTCATCTGAGTCCCAGAAGGGAGCTCTGACTTCCCGCATGGACCTCGGGCATTAGGTATGGAGCTCTGACTTCCAGCATGGAGCTCGTCTCATCTGGGACCCGGAAGGGAGCTCTGATTTCCCGCATGGACCTCTGGCATTAAGCTCTGCCTTCCAGCATGGAGCTCGTCTCATCTGGGACCCGGAAGGGAGCTCTGATTTCCCGCATGGACCTCTGGCATTAAGCTCTGCCTTCCAGCATGGAGCTCGTCTCATCTGAGTCCCAGAAGGGAGCTCTTATTTCCCGCATGGACCTCGGGCATTAAGCATGGAGCTCTGACTTCCAGCATGGAGCTCGTCTCATCTGAGACCCGGAAGGGAGCTCTTATTTCCCGCATGGACCTCGGGCATTAGGCATGGGGCTCTGACTTCCAGCATGGAGCTCGTCTCATCCGAGTCCCGGAAGGGAGCTCTGATTTCCCGCATGGACCTCGGGCATTAGGCATGGGGCTATCACTTCCAGCATGGAGCTCGTCTCATCTGAGTCCCGGAAGGGAGCTCTGATTTCCCGCATGGACCTCTGGCATTACGCTCTGACTTCCAGCATGGAGCTCGTCTCATCTGAGTCCCAGAAGGGAGCTCTGATTTCCCGCATGGACCTCTGGCATTAAGCATGGAGCTCTGACTTCCAGCATGGAGCTCGTCTCATCTGAGACCCGGAAGGGAGCTCTGATTTCCCGCATGGACCTCGGGCATTAAGCATGGGGCTTTGGCTTGCATGGAGCTCTGACTTGCCCCCGCCACCTCCCTGGTAGCTCGGCACGGGTCCGGTCCCCCGTGTTGAGTAAAATTAAGCCGCAGGCTCCCCTCCTGGTAGGTGCCCTTCCGTCAATTCCTTTAAGTTTCAGCTTTTCAACCATACTCCCCCCGGATCCCAAAGACTTGTGGTTTCCCGGACGCTTGCGGGCAGTGGTTGGCGGCGGCGAGGGCCCTGCACCTGCCTGCCCAAAACGCTCACCCCACCGGCCGGTCGACGGCCGCCGCGACTGAGACGGCTGGAAGCTGGAGAGGCGGGCCGTTAAAGCCCGCGCTCGTCCGTCCGGGACGACTTCGAGAGGGTGCGCGCTCGCCGGGAGGCCCAACGGACGGCAGACGCCAGTGGCCGGCTGACGCAGACCGGGCGCGGCGGGCACCGGAGCGTCTCGGTCTCGCCTTGGAGCCCCGGCCTGCCTAGCGTGCCCGCGAACGCCGCCTTCGGAGGCCGGGGACGACGACGACGACGATGCGAACCCGCAGGCTGGGGGAACCGCCCGCCCGCACCGACACCGGCGCAGGGCCGGGCCGGTCGGCGGGGGCCCCCCAAGGGCGGGTCACGAGTGCCATTCGGTCGGGGTAGGGGTCGGGCGGGAGAAAGGGAGGGGCTGCGCGCTCTCCCCCCCCCCATGCCGGCCCGAGTGTCGTGGTGAAGGCAGAGTGTCCCGAAAACGCCTCAAGTGGCGCCTAAATGCCAAACGCAGACGGAGTCAAAGTACTGAAAACGTGTCTCCTCAATATCCCGTCGACTGCCCCGAAAAGTCTACGCGGACGGAGTTAAAGACTTGACGGCCAAGGCCACCACACTGAGGGGTGTAGGGAAGACATGTCTGCAGCGCCCCGCACGACCGAAATCGGCACTACACCCGTAAACGGCCTCTGGTAGAAACGCCATTCATTTGAATGGAGCAAGTTTTCGGGATACTTATTCACATTTTAGGGCATCACTGGCGGAATCAAACACTTGTACAATTTCCCCGATCTGGGTGACCTGCGGATAGGCTACTTTGTTACATTTTGGGATGAATGCTGGGCTTTGCTGAGACTGTGCAAGATGCTTTGCGTGAGCTCCGGATAGGCGACTTTGTGACATTTTGGGATGCGTGCTGGTACTTTGCTGGGACTTCGTGCCGCTGCATTTTGGGATCCATGCGGGTCCGTTTTGGGACTGAGTGCCGCTGCATTTTGGAATACATGATGGTCCGTTTTGGGGTCCAGGCTGGGACTTAGTGCCGCTGCATTTTGGGATCTTTGGCTTGCATGGAGCTCGTCTCATCTGAGTCCCAGAAGGGAGCTCTGATTTCCCGCATGGACCTCTGGCATTAAGCTCTGACTTCCAGCATGGTGCTCGTCTCATCTGAGACCCGGAAGGGAGCTCTTATTTCCCGCATGGACCTCTGGCATTAAGCTCTGCCTTCCAGCATGGAGCTCGTCTCATCTGAGTCCCAGAAGGGAGCTCTTATTTCCCGCATGGACCTCGGGCATTAAGCATGGAGCTCTGACTTCCAGCATGGAGCTCGTCTCATCTGAGTCCCAGAAGGGAGCTCTGATTTCCCGCATGGACCTCTGGCATTAAGCTCTGACTTCCAGCATGGAGCTCGTCTCATCTGAGTCCCGGAAGGGAGCTCTGATTTCCCGCATGGACCTCGGGCATTAGGCATGGAGCTCTGACTTCCAGCATGGAGCTCGTCTCATCTGAGACCCGGAAGGGAGCTCTGACTTCCCGCATGGACCTCGGGCATTAAGCATGGAGCTCTGACTTCCAGCATGGAGCTCGTCTCATCTGAGACCCAGAAGGGAGCTCTGATTTCCCGCATGGACCTCTGGCATTAAGCTCTGACTTCCAGCATGGAGCTCGTCTCATCTGAGTCCCAGAAGGGAGCTCTGATTTCCCGCATGGACCTCGGGCATTAAGCATGGAGCTCTGACTTCCAGCATGGAGCTCGTCTCATCTGAGTCCCAGAAGGGAGCTCTGATTTCCCGCATGGACCTCTGGCATTAAGCTCTGACTTCCAGCATGGAGCTCGTCTCATCTGAGTCCCAGAAGGGAGCTCTGATTTCCCGCATGGACCTCTGGCATTAAGCTCTGACTTCCAGCATGGAGCTCGTCTCATCTGAGTCCCAGAAGGGAGCTCTGATTTCCCGCATGGACCTCTGGCATTAAGCTCTGACTTCCAGCATGGAGCTCGTCTCATCTGAGTCCCAGAAGGGAGCTCTGATTTCCCGCATGGACCTCGGGCATTAAGCATGGGCTTGACTTCCAGCATGGAGCTCGTCTCATCTGAGTCCCAGAAGGGAGCTCTGATTTCCCGCATGGACCTCGGGCATTAAGCATGGGCTTGACTTCCAGCATGGAGCTCGTCTCATCTGAGACCCGGAAGGGAGCTCTTATTTCCCGCATGGACCTCGGGCATTAGGCATGGGCTCTGCACTTCCAGCATGGAGCTCGTCTCATCTGAGTCCCAGAAGGGAGCTCTGATTTCCCGCATGGACCTCGGGCATTAAGCATGGGGCTCTGACTTCCAGCATGGAGCTCGTCTCATCTGAGTCCCAGAAGGGAGCTCTGATTTCCCGCATGGACCTCTGGCATTAAGCTCTGACTTCCAGCATGGAGCTCGTCTCATCTGAGTCCCAGAAGGGAGCTCTGATTTCCCGCATGGACCTCGGGCATTAAGCATGGAGCTCTGACTTCCAGCATGGAGCTCGTCTCATCTGAGACCCGGAAGGGAGCTCTGATTTCCCGCATGGACCTCGGGCATTAAGCATGGGGCTTTGGCTTGCATGGAGCTCTGACTTGCCCCCGCCACCTCCCTGGTAGCTCGGCACGGGTCCGGTCCCCCGTGTTGAGTAAAATTAAGCCGCAGGCTCCCCTCCTGGTAGGTGCCCTTCCGTCAATTCCTTTAAGTTTCAGCTTTTCAACCATACTCCCCCCGGATCCCAAAGACTTGTGGTTTCCCGGACGCTTGCGGGCAGTGGTTGGCGGCGGCGAGGGCCCTGCACCTGCCTGCCCAAAACGCTCACCCCACCGGCCGGTCGACGGCCGCCGCGACTGAGACGGCTGGAAGCTGGAGAGGCGGGCCGTTAAAGCCCGCGCTCGTCCGTCCGGGACGACTTCGAGAGGGTGCGCGCTCGCCGGGAGGCCCAACGGACGGCAGACGCCAGTGGCCGGCTGACGCAGACCGGGCGCGGCGGGCACCGGAGCGTCTCGGTCTCGCCTTGGAGCCCCGGCCTGCCTAGCGTGCCCGCGAACGCCGCCTTCGGAGGCCGGGGACGACGACGACGACGATGCGAACCCGCAGGCTGGGGGAACCGCCCGCCCGCACCGACACCGGCGCAGGGCCGGGCCGGTCGGCGGGGGCCCCCCAAGGGCGGGTCACGAGTGCCATTCGGTCGGGGTAGGGGTCGGGCGGGAGAAAGGGAGGGGCTGCGCGCTCTCCCCCCCCCCATGCCGGCCCGAGTGTCGTGGTGAAGGCAGAGTGTCCCGAAAACGCCTCAAGTGGCGCCTAAATGCCAAACGCAGACGGAGTCAAAGTACTGAAAACGTGTCTCCTCAATATCCCGTCGACTGCCCCGAAAAGTCTACGCGGACGGAGTTAAAGACTTGACGGCCAAGGCCACCACACTGAGGGGTGTAGGGAAGACATGTCTGCAGCGCCCCGCACGACCGAAATCGGCACTACACCCGTAAACGGCCTCTGGTAGAAACGCCATTCATTTGAATGGAGCAAGTTTTCGGGATACTTATTCACATTTTAGGGCATCACTGGCGGAATCAAACACTTGTACAATTTCCCCGATCTGGGTGACCTGCGGATAGGCTACTTTGTTACATTTTGGGATGAATGCTGGGCTTTGCTGAGACTGTGCAAGATGCTTTGCGTGAGCTCCGGATAGGCGACTTTGTGACATTTTGGGATGCGTGCTGGTACTTTGCTGGGACTTCGTGCCGCTGCATTTTGGGATCCATGCGGGTCCGTTTTGGGACTGAGTGCCGCTGCATTTTGGAATACATGATGGTCCGTTTTGGGGTCCAGGCTGGGACTTAGTGCCGCTGCATTTTGGGATCTTTGGCTTGCATGGAGCTCGTCTCATCTGAGTCCCAGAAGGGAGCTCTGATTTCCCGCATGGACCTCTGGCATTAAGCTCTGACTTCCAGCATGGAGCTCGTCTCATCTGAGTCCCAGGAAGGGAGCTCTTATTTCCCGCATGGACCTCTGGCATTAAGCATGGAGCTCTGACTTCCAGCATGGAGCTCGTCTCATCTGAGTCCCAGAAGGGAGCTCTTATTTCCCGCATGGACCTCGGGCATTAAGCATGGAGCTCTGACTTCCAGCATGGAGCTCGTCTCATCTGAGTCCCAGAAGGGAGCTCTGATTTCCCGCATGGACCTCTGGCATTAAGCTCTGACTTCCAGCATGGAGCTCGTCTCATCTGAGTCCCGGAAGGGAGCTCTGATTTCCCGCATGGACCTCGGGCATTAGGCATGGAGCTCTGACTTCCAGCATGGAGCTCGTCTCATCTGAGACCCGGAAGGGAGCTCTGACTTCCCGCATGGACCTCGGGCATTAAGCATGGAGCTCTGACTTCCAGCATGGAGCTCGTCTCATCTGAGACCCAGAAGGGAGCTCTGATTTCCCGCATGGACCTCTGGCATTAAGCTCTGACTTCCAGCATGGAGCTCGTCTCATCTGAGTCCCAGAAGGGAGCTCTTATTTCCCGCATGGACCTCGGGCATTAAGCTCTGACTTCCAGCATGGAGCTCGTCTCATCTGAGTCCCAGAAGGGAGCTCTGACTTCCCGCATGGACCTCGGGCATTAAGCTCTGACTTCCAGCATGGAGCTCGTCTCATCTGAGTCCCAGAAGGGAGCTCTGATTTCCCGCATGGACCTCGGGCATTAGGTATGGAGCTCTGACTTCCAGCATGGAGCTCGTCTCATCTGGGACCCGGAAGGGAGCTCTGATTTCCCGCATGGACCTCTGGCATTAAGCTCTGCCTTCCAGCATGGAGCTCGTCTCATCTGGGACCCGGAAGGGAGCTCTGATTTCCCGCATGGACCTCTGGCATTAAGCTCTGCCTTCCAGCATGGAGCTCGTCTCATCTGAGTCCCAGAAGGGAGCTCTTATTTCCCGCATGGACCTCGGGCATTAAGCATGGAGCTCTGACTTCCAGCATGGAGCTCGTCTCATCTGAGACCCGGAAGGGAGCTCTTATTTCCCGCATGGACCTCGGGCATTAGGCATGGGGCTCTGACTTCCAGCATGGAGCTCGTCTCATCCGAGTCCCGGAAGGGAGCTCTGATTTCCCGCATGGACCTCGGGCATTAAGCATGGGGCTATGACTTCCAGCATGGAGCTCGTCTCATCTGAGTCCCAGAAGGGAGCTCTGATTTCCCGCATGGACCTCTGGCATTAAGCTCTGACTTCCAGCATGGAGCTCGTCTCATCTGAGTCCCAGAAGGGAGCTCTGATTTCCCGCATGGACCTCGGGCATTAAGCATGGAGCTCTGACTTCCAGCATGGAGCTCGTCTCATCTGAGACCCGGAAGGGAGCTCTGATTTCCCGCATGGACCTCGGGCATTAAGCATGGGGCTTTGGCTTGCATGGAGCTCTGACTTGCCCCCGCCACCTCCCTGGTAGCTCGGCACGGGTCCGGTCCCCCGTGTTGAGTAAAATTAAGCCGCAGGCTCCCCTCCTGGTAGGTGCCCTTCCGTCAATTCCTTTAAGTTTCAGCTTTTCAACCATACTCCCCCCGGATCCCAAAGACTTGTGGTTTCCCGGACGCTTGCGGGCAGTGGTTGGCGGCGGCGAGGGCCCTGCACCTGCCTGCCCAAAACGCTCACCCCACCGGCCGGTCGACGGCCGCCGCGACTGAGACGGCTGGAAGCTGGAGAGGCGGGCCGTTAAAGCCCGCGCTCGTCCGTCCGGGACGACTTCGAGAGGGTGCGCGCTCGCCGGGAGGCCCAACGGACGGCAGACGCCAGTGGCCGGCTGACGCAGACCGGGCGCGGCGGGCACCGGAGCGTCTCGGTCTCGCCTTGGAGACCCGGCCTGCCTAGCGTGCCCGCGAACGCCGCCTTCGGAGGCCGGGGACGACGACGACGACGATGCGAACCCGCAGGCTGGGGGAACCGCCCGCCCGCACCGACACCGGCGCAGGGCCGGGCCGGTCGGCGGGGGCCCCCCAAGGGCGGGTCACGAGTGCCATTCGGTCGGGGTAGGGGTCGGGCGGGAGAAAGGGAGGGGCTGCGCGCTCTCCCCCCCCCCCATGCCGGCCCGAGTGTCGTGGTGAAGGCAGAGTGTCCCGAAAACGCCTCAAGTGGCGCCTAAATGCCAAACGCAGACGGAGTCAAAGTACTGAAAACGTGTCTCCTCAATATCCCGTCGACTGCCCCGAAAAGTCTACGCGGACGGAGTTAAAGACTTGACGGCCAAGGCCACCACACTGAGGGGTGTAGGGAAGACATGTCTGCAGCGCCCCGCACGACCGAAATCGGCACTACACCCGTAAACGGCCTCTGGTAGAAACGCCATTCATTTGAATGGAGCAAGTTTTCGGGTTACTTATTCACATTTTAGGGCATCACTGGCGGAATCAAACACTTGTACAATTTCCCCGATCTGGGTGACCTGCGGATAGGCTACTTTGTTACATTTTGGGATGAATGCTGGGCTTTGCTGAGACTGTGCAAGATGCTTTGCGTGAGCTCCGGATAGGCGACTTTGTGACATTTTGGGATGCGTGCTGGTACTTTGCTGGGACTTCGTGCCGCTGCATTTTGGGATCCATGCGGGTCCGTTTTGGGACTGAGTGCCGCTGCATTTTGGAATACATGATGGTCCGTTTTGGGGTCCAGGCTGGGACTTAGTGCCGCTGCATTTTGGGATCTTTGGCTTGCATGGAGCTCGTCTCATCTGAGTCCCAGAAGGGAGCTCTGATTTCCCGCATGGACCTCTGGCATTAAGCTCTGACTTCCAGCATGGTGCTCGTCTCATCTGAGACCCGGAAGGGAGCTCTTATTTCCCGCATGGACCTCTGGCATTAAGCTCTGCCTTCCAGCATGGAGCTCGTCTCATCTGAGTCCCAGAAGGGAGCTCTTATTTCCCGCATGGACCTCGGGCATTAAGCATGGAGCTCTGACTTCCAGCATGGAGCTCGTCTCATCTGAGTCCCAGAAGGGAGCTCTGATTTCCCGCATGGACCTCTGGCATTAAGCTCTGACTTCCAGCATGGAGCTCGTCTCATCTGAGTCCCGGAAGGGAGCTCTGATTTCCCGCATGGACCTCGGGCATTAGGCATGGAGCTCTGACTTCCAGCATGGAGCTCGTCTCATCTGAGACCCGGAAGGGAGCTCTGACTTCCCGCATGGACCTCGGGCATTAAGCATGGAGCTCTGACTTCCAGCATGGAGCTCGTCTCATCTGAGACCCAGAAGGGAGCTCTGATTTCCCGCATGGACCTCTGGCATTAAGCTCTGACTTCCAGCATGGAGCTCGTCTCATCTGAGTCCCAGAAGGGAGCTCTTATTTCCCGCATGGACCTCGGGCATTAAGCTCTGACTTCCAGCATGGAGCTCGTCTCATCTGAGTCCCAGAAGGGAGCTCTGACTTCCCGCATGGACCTCGGGCATTAAGCTCTGACTTCCAGCATGGAGCTCGTCTCATCTGAGTCCCAGAAGGGAGCTCTGACTTCCCGCATGGACCTCGGGCATTAGGTATGGAGCTCTGACTTCCAGCATGGAGCTCGTCTCATCTGGGACCCGGAAGGGAGCTCTGATTTCCCGCATGGACCTCTGGCATTAAGCTCTGCCTTCCAGCATGGAGCTCGTCTCATCTGGGACCCGGAAGGGAGCTCTGATTTCCCGCATGGACCTCTGGCATTAAGCTCTGCCTTCCAGCATGGAGCTCGTCTCATCTGAGTCCCAGAAGGGAGCTCTTATTTCCCGCATGGACCTCGGGCATTAAGCATGGAGCTCTGACTTCCAGCATGGAGCTCGTCTCATCTGAGACCCGGAAGGGAGCTCTTATTTCCCGCATGGACCTCGGGCATTAGGCATGGGGCTCTGACTTCCAGCATGGAGCTCGTCTCATCCGAGTCCCGGAAGGGAGCTCTGATTTCCCGCATGGACCTCGGGCATTAGGCATGGGGCTATCACTTCCAGCATGGAGCTCGTCTCATCTGAGTCCCGGAAGGGAGCTCTGATTTCCCGCATGGACCTCTGGCATTACGCTCTGACTTCCAGCATGGAGCTCGTCTCATCTGAGTCCCAGAAGGGAGCTCTGATTTCCCGCATGGACCTCTGGCATTAAGCTCTGACTTCCAGCATGGAGCTCGTCTCATCTGAGACCCGGAAGGGAGCTCTGATTTCCCGCAGGGACCTCGGGCATTAAGCATGGGGCTTTGGCTTGCATGGAGCTCTGACTTGCCCCCGCCACCTCCCTGGTAGCTCGGCACGGGTCCGGTCCCCCGTGTTGAGTAAAATTAAGCCGCAGGCTCCCCTCCTGGTAGGTGCCCTTCCGTCAATTCCTTTAAGTTTCAGCTTTTCAACCATACTCCCCCCGGATCCCAAAGACTTGTGCTTTCCCGGACGCTTGCGGGCAGTGGTTGGCGGCGGCGAGGGCCCTGCACCTGCCTGCCCAAAACGCTCACCCCACCGGCCGGTCGACGGCCGCCGCGACTGAGACGGCTGGAAGCTGGAGAGGCGGGCCGTTAAAGCCCGCGCTCGTCCGTCCGGGACGACTTCGAGAGGGTGCGCGCTCGCCGGGAGGCCCAACGGACGGCAGACGCCAGTGGCCGGCTGACGCAGACCGGGCGCGGCGGGCACCGGAGCGTCTCGGTCTCGCCTTGGAGACCCGGCCTGCCTAGCGTGCCCGCGAACGCCTCCTTCGGAGGCCGGGGACGACGACGACGACGATGCGAACCCGCAGGCTGGGGGAACCGCCCGCCCGCACCGACACCGGCGCAGGGCCGGGCCGGTCGGCGGGGGCCCCCCAAGGGCGGGTCACGAGTGCCATTCGGTCGGGGTAGGGGTCGGGCGGGAGAAAGGGAGGGGCTGCGCGCTCTCCCCCCCCCCCATGCCGGCCCGAGTGTCGTGGTGAAGGCAGAGTGTCCCGAAAACGCCTCAAGTGGCGCCTAAATGCCAAACGCAGACGGAGTCAAAGTACTGAAAACGTGTCTCCTCAATATCCCGTCGACTGCCCCGAAAAGTCTACGCGGACGGAGTTAAAGACTTGACGGCCAAGGCCACCACACTGAGGGGTGTAGGGAAGACATGTCTGCAGCGCCCCGCACGACCGAAATCGGCACTACACCCGTAAACGGCCTCTGGTAGAAACGCCATTCATTTGAATGGAGCAAGTTTTCGGGTTACTTATTCACATTTTAGGGCATCACTGGCGGAATCAAACACTTGTACAATTTCCCCGATCTGGGTGACCTGCGGATAGGCTACTTTGTTACATTTTGGGATGAATGCTGGGCTTTGCTGAGACTGTGCAAGATGCTTTGCGTGAGCTCCGGATAGGCGACTTTGTGACATTTTGGGATGCGTGCTGGTACTTTGCTGGGACTTCGTGCCGCTGCATTTTGGGATCCATGCGGGTCCGTTTTGGGACTGAGTGCCGCTGCATTTTGGAATACATGATGGTCCGTTTTGGGGTCCAGGCTGGGACTTAGTGCCGCTGCATTTTGGGATCTTTGGCTTGCATGGAGCTCGTCTCATCTGAGTCCCAGAAGGGAGCTCTGATTTCCCGCATGGACCTCTGGCATTAAGCTCTGACTTCCAGCATGGTGCTCGTCTCATCTGAGACCCGGAAGGGAGCTCTTATTTCCCGCATGGACCTCTGGCATTAAGCTCTGCCTTCCAGCATGGAGCTCGTCTCATCTGAGTCCCAGAAGGGAGCTCTTATTTCCCGCATGGACCTCGGGCATTAAGCATGGAGCTCTGACTTCCAGCATGGAGCTCGTCTCATCTGAGTCCCAGAAGGGAGCTCTGATTTCCCGCATGGACCTCTGGCATTAAGCTCTGACTTCCAGCATGGAGCTCGTCTCATCTGAGTCCCGGAAGGGAGCTCTGATTTCCCGCATGGACCTCGGGCATTAGGCATGGAGCTCTGACTTCCAGCATGGAGCTCGTCTCATCTGAGACCCGGAAGGGAGCTCTGACTTCCCGCATGGACCTCGGGCATTAAGCATGGAGCTCTGACTTCCAGCATGGAGCTCGTCTCATCTGAGACCCAGAAGGGAGCTCTGATTTCCCGCATGGACCTCTGGCATTAAGCTCTGACTTCCAGCATGGAGCTCGTCTCATCTGAGTCCCAGAAGGGAGCTCTTATTTCCCGCATGGACCTCGGGCATTAAGCTCTGACTTCCAGCATGGAGCTCGTCTCATCTGAGTCCCAGAAGGGAGCTCTGACTTCCCGCATGGACCTCGGGCATTAAGCTCTGACTTCCAGCATGGAGCTCGTCTCATCTGAGTCCCAGAAGGGAGCTCTGACTTCCCGCATGGACCTCGGGCATTAGGTATGGAGCTCTGACTTCCAGCATGGAGCTCGTCTCATCTGGGACCCGGAAGGGAGCTCTGATTTCCCGCATGGACCTCTGGCATTAAGCTCTGCCTTCCAGCATGGAGCTCGTCTCATCTGGGACCCGGAAGGGAGCTCTGATTTCCCGCATGGACCTCTGGCATTAAGCTCTGCCTTCCAGCATGGAGCTCGTCTCATCTGAGTCCCAGAAGGGAGCTCTTATTTCCCGCATGGACCTCGGGCATTAAGCATGGAGCTCTGACTTCCAGCATGGAGCTCGTCTCATCTGAGACCCGGAAGGGAGCTCTTATTTCCCGCATGGACCTCGGGCATTAGGCATGGGGCTCTGACTTCCAGCATGGAGCTCGTCTCATCCGAGTCCCGGAAGGGAGCTCTGATTTCCCGCATGGACCTCGGGCATTAGGCATGGGGCTATCACTTCCAGCATGGAGCTCGTCTCATCTGAGTCCCGGAAGGGAGCTCTGATTTCCCGCATGGACCTCTGGCATTACGCTCTGACTTCCAGCATGGAGCTCGTCTCATCTGAGTCCCAGAAGGGAGCTCTGATTTCCCGCATGGACCTCTGGCATTAAGCTCTGACTTCCAGCATGGAGCTCGTCTCATCTGAGACCCGGAAGGGAGCTCTGATTTCCCGCAGGGACCTCGGGCATTAAGCATGGGGCTTTGGCTTGCATGGAGCTCTGACTTGCCCCCGCCACCTCCCTGGTAGCTCGGCACGGGTCCGGTCCCCCGTGTTGAGTAAAATTAAGCCGCAGGCTCCCCTCCTGGTAGGTGCCCTTCCGTCAATTCCTTTAAGTTTCAGCTTTTCAACCATACTCCCCCCGGATCCCAAAGACTTGTGCTTTCCCGGACGCTTGCGGGCAGTGGTTGGCGGCGGCGAGGGCCCTGCACCTGCCTGCCCAAAACGCTCACCCCACCGGCCGGTCGACGGCCGCCGCGACTGAGACGGCTGGAAGCTGGAGAGGCGGGCCGTTAAAGCCCGCGCTCGTCCGTCCGGGACGACTTCGAGAGGGTGCGCGCTCGCCGGGAGGCCCAACGGACGGCAGACGCCAGTGGCCGGCTGACGCAGACCGGGCGCGGCGGGCACCGGAGCGTCTCGGTCTCGCCTTGGAGACCCGGCCTGCCTAGCGTGCCCGCGAACGCCTCCTTCGGAGGCCGGGGACGACGACGACGACGATGCGAACCCGCAGGCTGGGGGAACCGCCCGCCCGCACCGACACCGGCGCAGGGCCGGGCCGGTCGGCGGGGGCCCCCCAAGGGCGGGTCACGAGTGCCATTCGGTCGGGGTAGGGGTCGGGCGGGAGAAAGGGAGGGGCTGCGCGCTCTCCCCCCCCCCCATGCCGGCCCGAGTGTCGTGGTGAAGGCAGAGTGTCCCGAAAACGCCTCAAGTGGCGCCTAAATGCCAAACGCAGACGGAGTCAAAGTACTGAAAACGTGTCTCCTCAATATCCCGTCGACTGCCCCGAAAAGTCTACGCGGACGGAGTTAAAGACTTGACGGCCAAGGCCACCACACTGAGGGGTGTAGGGAAGACATGTCTGCAGCGCCCCGCACGACCGAAATCGGCACTACACCCGTAAACGGCCTCTGGTAGAAACGCCATTCATTTGAATGGAGCAAGTTTTCGGGTTACTTATTCACATTTTAGGGCATCACTGGCGGAATCAAACACTTGTACAATTTCCCCGATCTGGGTGACCTGCGGATAGGCTACTTTGTTACATTTTGGGATGAATGCTGGGCTTTGCTGAGACTGTGCAAGATGCTTTGCGTGAGCTCCGGATAGGCGACTTTGTGACATTTTGGGATGCGTGCTGGTACTTTGCTGGGACTTAGTGCCGCTGCATTTTGGGATCCATGCGGGTCCGTTTTGGGACTGAGTGCCGCTGCATTTTGGAATACATGATGGTCCGTTTTGGGGTCCAGGCTGGGACTTAGTGCCGCTGCATTTTGGGATCTTTGGCTTGCATGGAGCTCGTCTCATCTGAGTCCCAGAAGGGAGCTCTGATTTCCCGCATGGACCTCTGGCATTAAGCTCTGACTTCCAGCATGGTGCTCGTCTCATCTGAGACCCGGAAGGGAGCTCTTATTTCCCGCATGGACCTCTGGCATTAAGCATGGAGCTCTGACTTCCAGCATGGAGCTCGTCTCATCTGAGTCCCAGAAGGGAGCTCTTATTTCCCGCATGGACCTCGGGCATTAAGCATGGAGCTCTGACTTCCAGCATGGAGCTCGTCTCATCTGAGTCCCAGAAGGGAGCTCTGATTTCCCGCATGGACCTCTGGCATTAAGCTCTGACTTCCAGCATGGAGCTCGTCTCATCTGAGTCCCGGAAGGGAGCTCTGATTTCCCGCATGGACCTCGGGCATTAGGCATGGAGCTCTGACTTCCAGCATGGAGCTCGTCTCATCTGAGACCCGGAAGGGAGCTCTGACTTCCCGCATGGACCTCGGGCATTAAGCATGGAGCTCTGACTTCCAGCATGGAGCTCGTCTCATCTGAGACCCAGAAGGGAGCTCTGATTTCCCGCATGGACCTCTGGCATTAAGCTCTGACTTCCAGCATGGAGCTCGTCTCATCTGAGTCCCAGAAGGGAGCTCTTATTTCCCGCATGGACCTCGGGCATTAAGCTCTGACTTCCAGCATGGAGCTCGTCTCATCTGAGTCCCAGAAGGGAGCTCTGACTTCCCGCATGGACCTCGGGCATTAAGCTCTGACTTCCAGCATGGAGCTCGTCTCATCTGAGTCCCAGAAGGGAGCTCTGATTTCCCGCATGGACCTCGGGCATTAGGTATGGAGCTCTGACTTCCAGCATGGAGCTCGTCTCATCTGAGTCCCAGGAAGGGAGCTCTGATTTCCCGCATGGACCTCTGGCATTAAGCTCTGACTTCCAGCATGGAGCTCGTCTCATCTGAGTCCCGGAAGGGAGCTCTGATTTCCCGCATGGACCTCTGGCATTAAGCATGGCTTGACTTCCAGCATGGAGCTCGTCTCATCTGAGTCCCAGAAGGGAGCTCTTATTTCCCGCATGGACCTCGGGCATTAAGCATGGAGCTCTGACTTCCAGCATGGAGCTCGTCTCATCTGAGTCCCAGGAAGGGAGCTCTTATTTCCCGCATGGACCTCGGGCATTAGGCATGGGGCTCTGACTTCCAGCATGGAGCTCGTCTCATCTGAGTCCCAGAAGGGAGCTCTGATTTCCCGCATGGACCTCGGGCATTAGGCATGGGGCTATCACTTCCAGCATGGAGCTCGTCTCATCTGAGTCCCAGAAGGGAGCTCTGATTTCCCGCATGGACCTCTGGCATTACGCTCTGACTTCCAGCATGGAGCTCGTCTCATCTGAGTCCCAGAAGGGAGCTCTGATTTCCCGCATGGACCTCTGGCATTAAGCTGGCTCTGACTTCCAGCATGGAGCTCGTCTCATCTGAGACCCGGAAGGGAGCTCTGATTTCCCGCATGGACCTCGGGCATTAAGCATGGGGCTTTGGCTTGCATGGAGCTCTGACTTGCCCCCGCCACCTCCCTGGTAGCTCGGCACGGGTCCGGTCCCCCGTGTTGAGTAAAATTAAGCCGCAGGCTCCCCTCCTGGTAGGTGCCCTTCCGTCAATTCCTTTAAGTTTCAGCTTTTCAACCATACTCCCCCCGGATCCCAAAGACTTGTGGTTTCCCGGACGCTTGCGGGCAGTGGTTGGCGGCGGCGAGGGCCCTGCACCTGCCTGCCCAAAACGCTCACCCCACCGGCCGGTCGACGGCCGCCGCGACTGAGACGGCTGGAAGCTGGAGAGGCGGGCCGTTAAAGCCCGCGCTCGTCCGTCCGGGACGACTTCGAGAGGGTGCGCGCTCGCCGGGAGGCCCAACGGACGGCAGACGCCAGTGGCCGGCTGACGCAGACCGGGCGCGGCGGGCACCGGAGCGTCTCGGTCTCGCCTTGGAGCCCCGGCCTGCCTAGCGTGCCCGCGAACGCCGCCTTCGGAGGCCGGGGACGACGACGACGACGATGCGAACCCGCAGGCTGGGGGAACCGCCCGCCCGCACCGACACCGGCGCAGGGCCGGGCCGGTCGGCGGGGGCCCCCCAAGGGCGGGTCACGAGTGCCATTCGGTCGGGGTAGGGGTCGGGCGGGAGAAAGGGAGGGGCTGCGCGCTCTCCCCCCCCCCATGCCGGCCCGAGTGTCGTGGTGAAGGCAGAGTGTCCCGAAAACGCCTCAAGTGGCGCCTAAATGCCAAACGCAGACGGAGTCAAAGTACTGAAAACGTGTCTCCTCAATATCCCGTCGACTGCCCCGAAAAGTCTACGCGGACGGAGTTAAAGACTTGACGGCCAAGGCCACCACACTGAGGGGTGTAGGGAAGACATGTCTGCAGCGCCCCGCACGACCGAAATCGGCACTACACCCGTAAACGGCCTCTGGTAGAAACGCCATTCATTTGAATGGAGCAAGTTTTCGGGATACTTATTCACATTTTAGGGCATCACTGGCGGAATCAAACACTTGTACAATTTCCCCGATCTGGGTGACCTGCGGATAGGCTACTTTGTTACATTTTGGGATGAATGCTGGGCTTTGCTGAGACTGTGCAAGATGCTTTGCGTGAGCTCCGGATAGGCGACTTTGTGACATTTTGGGATGCGTGCTGGTACTTTGCTGGGACTTCGTGCCGCTGCATTTTGGGATCCATGCGGGTCCGTTTTGGGACTGAGTGCCGCTGCATTTTGGAATACATGATGGTCCGTTTTGGGGTCCAGGCTGGGACTTAGTGCCGCTGCATTTTGGGATCTTTGGCTTGCATGGAGCTCGTCTCATCTGAGTCCCAGAAGGGAGCTCTGATTTCCCGCATGGACCTCTGGCATTAAGCTCTGACTTCCAGCATGGAGCTCGTCTCATCTGAGACCCGGAAGGGAGCTCTGATTTCCCGCATGGACCTCGGGCATTAAGCATGGAGCTCTGACTTCCAGCATGGAGCTCGTCTCATCTGAGTCCCAGAAGGGAGCTCTTATTTCCCGCATGGACCTCGGGCATTAGGCATGGGGCTCTCACTTCCAGCATGGAGCTCGTCTCATCTGAGACCCGGAAGGGAGCTCTGATTTCCCGCATGGACCTCGGGCATTAAGGCTACTTTGTTACATTTTGGGATGAATGCTGGGCTTTGCTGAGACTGTGCAAGATGCTTTGCGTGAGCTCCGGATAGGCGACTTTGTGACATTTTGGGATGCGTGCTGGTACTTTTCTGGGACTGAGTGCCGCTGCATTTTGGGATCCATGCGGGTCGTTTTGGGACTGAGTGCCGCTGCATTGGGCATTAGGCATGGGGCTCTCACTTCCAGCATGGAGCTCGTCTCATCTGAGTCCTGGAAGGGAGCTCTGATTTCCCGCATGGACCTCTGGCATTAAGCTCTGACTTCCAGCATGGAGCTCGTCTCATCTGAGTCCCAGAAGGGAGCTCTGACTTCCCGCATGGACCTCGGGCATTAAGCATGGAGCTCTGACTTCCAGCATGGAGCTCGTCTCATCTGAGTCCCAGAAGGGAGCTCTGATTTCCCGCATGGACCTCTGGCATTAAGCTCTGACTTCCAGCATGGAGCTCGTCTCATCTGAGTCCCAGAAGGGAGCTCTGATTTCCCGCATGGACCTCTGGCATTAAGCTCTGACTTCCAGCATGGAGCTCGTCTCATCTGAGTCCCAGAAGGGAGCTCTGATTTCCCGCATGGACCTCTGGCATTAAGCTCTGACTTCCAGCATGGAGCTCGTCTCATCTGAGTCCCAGAAGGGAGCTCTGATTTCCCGCATGGACCTCGGGCATTAAGCATGGGGCTCTGACTTCCAGCATGGAGCTCGTCTCATCTGAGTCCCAGAAGGGAGCTCTGATTTCCCGCATGGACCTCGGGCATTAAGCATGGGGCTTTGACTTCCAGCATGGAGCTCGTCTCATCTGAGTCCCAGAAGGGAGCTCTCATTTCCCGCATGGACCTCGGGCATTAGGCATGGGGCTCTCACTTCCAGCATGGAGCTCGTCTCATCTGAGTCCCAGAAGGGAGCTCTGATTTCCCGCATGGACCTCGGGCATTAAGCATGGGGCTTTGACTTCCAGCATGGAGCTCGTCTCATCTGAGTCCCAGAAGGGAGCTCTGATTTCCCGCATGGACCTCGGGCATTAAGCATGGGGCTCTGACTTCCAGCATGGAGCTCGTCTCATCTGAGACACTGAAGGGAGCTCTGATTTCCCGCATGGACCTCGGGCATTAAGCATGGAGCTCTGACTTCCAGCATGGAGCTCGTCTCATCTGAGACACTGAAGGGAGCTCTGATTTCCCGCATGGACCTCGGGCATTAAGCATGGGGCTTTGGCTTGCATGGAGCTCTGACTTGCCCCCGCCACCTCCCTGGTAGCTCGGCACGGGTCCGGTCCCCCGTGTTGAGTAAAATTAAGCCGCAGGCTCCCCTCCTGGTAGGTGCCCTTCCGTCAATTCCTTTAAGTTTCAGCTTTTCAACCATACTCCCCCCGGATCCCAAAGACTTGTGGTTTCCCGGACGCTTGCGGGCAGTGGTTGGCGGCGGCGAGGGCCCTGCACCTGCCTGCCCAAAACGCTCACCCCACCGGCCGGTCGACGGCCGCCGCGACTGAGACGGCTGGAAGCTGGAGAGGCGGGCCGTTAAAGCCCGCGCTCGTCCGTCCGGGACGACTTCGAGAGGGTGCGCGCTCGCCGGGAGGCCCAACGGACGGCAGACGCCAGTGGCCGGCTGACGCAGACCGGGCGCGGCGGGCACCGGAGCGTCTCGGTCTCGCCTTGGAGCCCCGGCCTGCCTAGCGTGCCCGCGAACGCCGCCTTCGGAGGCCGGGGACGACGACGACGACGATGCGAACCCGCAGGCTGGGGGAACCGCCCGCCCGCACCGACACCGGCGCAGGGCCGGGCCGGTCGGCGGGGGCCCCCCAAGGGCGGGTCACGAGTGCCATTCGGTCGGGGTAGGGGTCGGGCGGGAGAAAGGGAGGGGCTGCGCGCTCTCCCCCCCATGCCGGCCCGAGTGTCGTGGTGAAGGCAGAGTGTCCCGAAAACGCCTCAAGTGGCGCCTAAATGCCAAACGCAGACGGAGTCAAAGTACTGAAAACGTGTCTCCTCAATATCCCGTCGACTGCCCCGAAAAGTCTACGCGGACGGAGTTAAAGACTTGACGGCCAAGGCCACCACACTGAGGGGTGTAGGGAAGACATGTCTGCAGCGCCCCGCACGACCGAAATCGGCACTACACCCGTAAACGGCCTCTGGTAGAAACGCCATTCATTTGAATGGAGCAAGTTTTCGGGATACTTATTCACATTTTAGGGCATCACTGGCGGAATCAAACACTTGTACAATTTCCCCGATCTGGGTGACCTGCGGATAGGCTACTTTGTTACATTTTGGGATGAATGCTGGGCTTTGCTGAGACTGTGCAAGATGCTTTGCGTGAGCTCCGGATAGGCGACTTTGTGACATTTTGGGATGCGTGCTGGTACTTTGCTGGGACTGAGTGCCGCTGCATTTTGGGATCCATGCGGGTCCGTTTTGGGACTGAGTGCCGCTGCATTTTGGAATACATGATGGTCCGTTTTGGGGTCCAGGCTGGGACTTAGTGCCGCTGCATTTTGGGATCTTTGGCTTGCATGGAGCTCGTCTCATCTGAGTCCCAGAAGGGAGCTCTGATTTCCCGCATGGACCTCTGGCATTACGCTCTGACTTCCAGCATGGAGCTCGTCTCATCTGAGTCCCAGAAGGGAGCTCTGATTTCCCGCATGGACCTCGGGCATTAGGCATGGGCTCTGACTTCCAGCATGGAGCTCGTCTCATCTGAGTCCCGGAAGGGAGCTCTGATTTCCCGCATGGACCTCTGGCATTACGCTCTGACTTCCAGCATGGAGCTCGTCTCATCTGAGTCCCAGAAGGGAGCTCTGATTTCCCGCATGGACCTCGGGCATTAGGCATGGGGCTCTCACTTCCAGCATGGAGCTCGTCTCATCTGAGTCCCGGAAGGGAGCTCTGATTTCCCGCATGGACCTCTGGCATTAAGGCTACTTTGTTACATTTTGGGATGAATGCTGGGCTTTGCTGAGACTGTGCAAGATGCTTTGCCTGAGCTCCGGATAGGCGACTTTGTGACATTTTGGGATGCGTGCTGGTACTTTGCTGGGACTGAGTGCCGCTGCATTTTGGGATCCATGCGGGTCCGTTTTGGGACTGAGTGCCGCTGCATTTTGGAATACATGATGGTCCGTTTTGGGGTCCAGGCTGGGACTTAGTGCCGCTGCATTTTGGGATCTTTGGCTTGCATGGAGCTCGTCTCATCTGAGTCCCAGAAGGGAGCTCTGATTTCCCGCATGGACCTCTGGCATTAAGCTATGACTTCCAGCTTGGAGCTCGTCTCATCTGAGTCCCAGAAGGGAGCTCTTATTTCCCGCATGGACCTCGGGCATTAAGCATGGAGCTCTGACTTCCAGCATGGAGCTCGTCTCATCTGAGACCCGGAAGGGAGCTCTGATTTCCCGCATGGACCTCGGGCATTAAGCATGGAGCTCTGACTTCCAGCATGGAGCTCGTCTCATCTGAGTCCCAGAAGGGAGCTCTGACTTCCCGCATGGACCTCGGGCATTAAGCATGGAGCTCTGACTTCCCGCATGGACCTCGGGCATTAAGCATGGAGCTCTGACTTCCAGCATGGAGCTCGTCTCATCTGAGTCCCAGAAGGGAGCTCTGACTTCCCGCATGGACCTCTGGCATTAAGCTCTGACTTCCAGCATGGAGCTCGTCTCATCTGAGTCCCAGAAGGGAGCTCTTATTTCCCGCATGGACCTCGGGCATTAAGCATGGAGCTCTGACTTCCAGCATGGAGCTCGTCTCATCTGAGTCCCGGAAGGGAGCTCTGATTTCCCGCATGGACCTCTGGCATTAAGCTCTGACTTCCAGCATGGAGCTCGTCTCATCTGAGTCCCAGAAGGGAGCTCTGACTTCCCGCATGGACCTCGGGCATTAAGCATGGAGCTCTGACTTCCAGCATGGAGCTCGTCTCATCTGAGTCCCAGAAGGGAGCTCTTATTTCCCGCATGGACCTCGGGCATTAAGCTCTCACTTCCAGCATGGAGCTCGTCTCATCTGAGTCCCGGAAGGGAGCTCTGATTTCCCGCATGGACCTCTGGCATTACGCTCTGACTTCCAGCATGGAGCTCGTCTCATCTGAGTCCCAGAAGGGAGCTCTGATTTCCCGCATGGACCTCTGGCATTAAGCTCTGACTTCCAGCATGGAGCTCGTCTCATCTGAGACCCGGAAGGGAGCTCTGATTTCCCGCAGGGACCTCGGGCATTAAGCATGGGGCTTTGGCTTGCATGGAGCTCTGACTTGCCCCCGCCACCTCCCTGGTAGCTCGGCACGGGTCCGGTCCCCCGTGTTGAGTAAAATTAAGCCGCAGGCTCCCCTCCTGGTAGGTGCCCTTCCGTCAATTCCTTTAAGTTTCAGCTTTTCAACCATACTCCCCCCGGATCCCAAAGACTTGTGCTTTCCCGGACGCTTGCGGGCAGTGGTTGGCGGCGGCGAGGGCCCTGCACCTGCCTGCCCAAAACGCTCACCCCACCGGCCGGTCGACGGCCGCCGCGACTGAGACGGCTGGAAGCTGGAGAGGCGGGCCGTTAAAGCCCGCGCTCGTCCGTCCGGGACGACTTCGAGAGGGTGCGCGCTCGCCGGGAGGCCCAACGGACGGCAGACGCCAGTGGCCGGCTGACGCAGACCGGGCGCGGCGGGCACCGGAGCGTCTCGGTCTCGCCTTGGAGACCCGGCCTGCCTAGCGTGCCCGCGAACGCCTCCTTCGGAGGCCGGGGACGACGACGACGACGATGCGAACCCGCAGGCTGGGGGAACCGCCCGCCCGCACCGACACCGGCGCAGGGCCGGGCCGGTCGGCGGGGGCCCCCCAAGGGCGGGTCACGAGTGCCATTCGGTCGGGGTAGGGGTCGGGCGGGAGAAAGGGAGGGGCTGCGCGCTCTCCCCCCCCCCCATGCCGGCCCGAGTGTCGTGGTGAAGGCAGAGTGTCCCGAAAACGCCTCAAGTGGCGCCTAAATGCCAAACGCAGACGGAGTCAAAGTACTGAAAACGTGTCTCCTCAATATCCCGTCGACTGCCCCGAAAAGTCTACGCGGACGGAGTTAAAGACTTGACGGCCAAGGCCACCACACTGAGGGGTGTAGGGAAGACATGTCTGCAGCGCCCCGCACGACCGAAATCGGCACTACACCCGTAAACGGCCTCTGGTAGAAACGCCATTCATTTGAATGGAGCAAGTTTTCGGGTTACTTATTCACATTTTAGGGCATCACTGGCGGAATCAAACACTTGTACAATTTCCCCGATCTGGGTGACCTGCGGATAGGCTACTTTGTTACATTTTGGGATGAATGCTGGGCTTTGCTGAGACTGTGCAAGATGCTTTGCGTGAGCTCCGGATAGGCGACTTTGTGACATTTTGGGATGCGTGCTGGTACTTTGCTGGGACTTCGTGCCGCTGCATTTTGGGATCCATGCGGGTCCGTTTTGGGACTGAGTGCCGCTGCATTTTGGAATACATGATGGTCCGTTTTGGGGTCCAGGCTGGGACTTAGTGCCGCTGCATTTTGGGATCTTTGGCTTGCATGGAGCTCGTCTCATCTGAGTCCCAGAAGGGAGCTCTGATTTCCCGCATGGACCTCTGGCATTAAGCTCTGACTTCCAGCATGGTGCTCGTCTCATCTGAGACCCGGAAGGGAGCTCTTATTTCCCGCATGGACCTCTGGCATTAAGCTCTGCCTTCCAGCATGGAGCTCGTCTCATCTGAGTCCCAGGAAGGGAGCTCTTATTTCCCGCATGGACCTCGGGCATTAAGCATGGAGCTCTGACTTCCAGCATGGAGCTCGTCTCATCTGAGTCCCAGAAGGGAGCTCTGATTTCCCGCATGGACCTCTGGCATTAAGCTCTGACTTCCAGCATGGAGCTCGTCTCATCTGAGTCCCAGGAAGGGAGCTCTGATTTCCCGCATGGACCTCGGGCATTAGGCATGGAGCTCTGACTTCCAGCATGGAGCTCGTCTCATCTGAGTACCCAGAAGGGAGCTCTGACTTCCCGCATGGACCTCGGGCATTAAGCATGGAGCTCTGACTTCCAGCATGGAGCTCGTCTCATCTGAGTCCCAGAAGGGAGCTCTGATTTCCCGCATGGACCTCTGGCATTAAGCTCTGACTTCCAGCATGGAGCTCGTCTCATCTGAGTCCCAGAAGGGAGCTCTTATTTCCCGCATGGACCTCGGGCATTAAGCATGGAGCGCTGACTTCCAGCATGGAGCTCGTCTCATCTGAGACCCGGAAGGGAGCTCTGATTTCCCGCATGGACCTCGGGCATTAAGGCTACTTTGTTACATTTTGGGATGAATGCTGGGCTTTGCTGAGACTGTGCAAGATGCTTTGCCTGAGCTCCGGATAGGCGACTTTGTGACATTTTGGGATGCGTGCTGGTACTTTGCTGGGACTGAGTGCCGCTGCATTTTGGGATCCATGCGGGTCCGTTTTGGGACTGAGTGCCGCTGCATTTTGGAATACATGATGGTCCGTTTTGGGGTCCAGGCTGGGACTTAGTGCCGCTGCATTTTGGGATCTTTGGCTTGCATGGAGCTCGTCTCATCTGAGTCCCGGAAGGGAGCTCTGATTTCCCGCATGGACCTCGGGCATTAAGCATGGGGCTCTGACTTCCAGCATGGAGCTCGTCTCATCTGAGTCCCAGAAGGGAGCTCTTATTTCCCGCATGGACCTCTGGCATTAAGCTCTGACTTCCAGCATGGAGCTCGTCTCATCTGAGTCCCAGAAGGGAGCTCTTATTTCCCGCATGGACCTCGGGCATTAAGCATGGAGCGCTGACTTCCAGCATGGAGCTCGTCTCATCTGAGACCCGGAAGGGAGCTCTGATTTCCCGCATGGACCTCGGGCATTAAGGCTACTTTGTTACATTTTGGGATGAATGCTGGGCTTTGCTGAGACTGTGCAAGATGCTTTGCCTGAGCTCCGGATAGGCGACTTTGTGACATTTTGGGATGCGTGCTGGTACTTTGCTGGGACTGAGTGCCGCTGCATTTTGGGATCCATGCGGGTCCGTTTTGGGACTGAGTGCCGCTGCATTTTGGAATACATGATGGTCCGTTTTGGGGTCCAGGCTGGGACTTAGTGCCGCTGCATTTTGGGATCTTTGGCTTGCATGGAGCTCGTCTCATCTGAGTCCCGGAAGGGAGCTCTGATTTCCCGCATGGACCTCGGGCATTAAGCATGGGGCTCTGACTTCCAGCATGGAGCTCGTCTCATCTGAGTCCCAGAAGGGAGCTCTTATTTCCCGCATGGACCTCTGGCATTAAGCTCTGACTTCCAGCATGGAGCTCGTCTCATCTGAGTCCCAGAAGGGAGCTCTTATTTCCCGCATGGACCTCGGGCATTAAGCATGGAGCGCTGACTTCCAGCATGGAGCTCGTCTCATCTGAGACCCGGAAGGGAGCTCTGATTTCCCGCATGGACCTCGGGCATTAAGGCTACTTTGTTACATTTTGGGATGAATGCTGGGCTTTGCTGAGACTGTGCAAGATGCTTTGCGTGAGCTCCGGATAGGCGACTTTGTGACATTTTGGGATGCGTGCTGGTACTTTGCTGGGACTGAGTGCCGCTGCATTTTGGGATCCATGCGGGTCCGTTTTGGGACTGAGTGCCGCTGCATTTTGGAATACATGATGGTCCGTTTTGGGGTCCAGGCTGGGACTTAGTGCCGCTGCATTTTGGGATCTTTGGCTTGCATGGAGCTCGTCTCATCTGAGTCCCAGAAGGGAGCTCTGATTTCCCGCATGGACCTCTGGCATTACGCTCTGACTTCCAGCATGGAGCTCGTCTCATCTGAGTCCCAGAAGGGAGCTCTGATTTCCCGCATGGACCTCGGGCATTAGGCATGGGGCTCTCACTTCCAGCATGGAGCTCGTCTCATCTGAGTCCCGGAAGGGAGCTCTGATTTCCCGCATGGACCTCTGGCATTAAGCTATGACTTCCAGCATGGAGCTCGTCTCATCTGAGTCCCGGAAGGGAGCTCTGATTTCCCGCATGGACCTCGGGCATTAAGGCTACTTTGTTACATTTTGGGATGAATGCTGGGCTTTGCTGAGACTGTGCAAGATGCTTTGCGTGAGCTCCGGATAGGCGACTTTGTGACATTTTGGGATGCGTGCTGGTACTTTGCTGGGACTGAGTGCCGCTGCATTTTGGGATCCATGCGGGTCCGTTTTGGGACTGAGTGCCGCTGCATTTTGGAATACATGATGGTCCGTTTTGGGGTCCAGGCTGGGACTTAGTGCCGCTGCATTTTGGGATCTTTGGCTTGCATGGAGCTCGTCTCATCTGAGTCCCAGAAGGGAGCTCCGACTTCCCGCATGGACCTCGGGCATTACGCTCTGACTTCCAGCATGGAGCTCGTCTCATCTGAGTCCCAGAAGGGAGCTCTGATTTCCCGCATGGACCTCGGGCATTAAGCTCTCACTTCCAGCATGGAGCTCGTCTCATCTGAGTCCCGGAAGGGAGCTCTGATTTCCCGCATGGACCTCTGGCATTACGCTCTGACTTCCAGCATGGAGCTCGTCTCATCTGAGTCCCAGAAGGGAGCTCTGATTTCCCGCATGGACCTCTGGCATTAAGCGCTGACTTCCAGCATGGAGCTCGTCTCATCTGAGACCCGGAAGGGAGCTCTGATTTCCCGCATGGACCTCGGGCATTAGGCATGGGGCTCTCACTTCCAGCATGGAGCTCGTCTCATCTGAGTCCCGGAAGGGAGCTCTGATTTCCCGCATGGACCTCGGGCATTAAGGCTACTTTGTTACATTTTGGGATGAATGCTGGGCTTTGCTGAGACTGTGCAAGATGCTTTGCGTGAGCTCCGGATAGGCGACTTTGTGACATTTTGGGATGCGTGCTGGTACTTTGCTGGGACTGAGTGCCGCTGCATTTTGGGATCCATGCGGGTCCGTTTTGGGACTGAGTGCCGCTGCATTTTGGAATACATGATGGTCCGTTTTGGGGTCCAGGCTGGGACTTAGTGCCGCTGCATTTTGGGATCTTTGGCTTGCATGGAGCTCGTCTCATCTGAGTCCCAGAAGGGAGCTCTGATTTCCCGCATGGACCTCTGGCATTACGCTCTGACTTCCAGCATGGAGCTCGTCTCATCTGAGTCCCAGAAGGGAGCTCTGATTTCCCGCATGGACCTCTGGCATTAAGCTCTGACTTCCAGCATGGAGCTCGTCTCATCTGAGTCCCAGGAGGGAGCTCTTATTTCCCGCATGGACCTCGGGCATTAAGCATGGGGCTTTGACTTCCAGCATGGAGCTCGTCTCATCTGAGTCCCGGAAGGGAGCTCTGATTTCCCGCATGGACCTCGGGCATTAAGCATGGGGCTTTGACTTCCAGCATGGAGCTCGTCTCATCTGAGTCCCAGAAGGGAGCTCTGATTTCCCGCATGGACCTCTGGCATTAAGCGCTGACTTCCAGCATGGAGCTCGTCTCATCTGAGACCCGGAAGGGAGCTCTGATTTCCCGCATGGACCTCGGGCATTAGGCATGGGGCTCTCACTTCCAGCATGGAGCTCGTCTCATCTGAGTCCCGGAAGGGAGCTCTGATTTCCCGCATGGACCTCGGGCATTAAGGCTACTTTGTTACATTTTGGGATGAATGCTGGGCTTTGCTGAGACTGTGCAAGATGCTTTGCGTGAGCTCCGGATAGGCGACTTTGTGACATTTTGGGATGCGTGCTGGTACTTTGCTGGGACTGAGTGCCGCTGCATTTTGGGATCCATGCGGGTCCGTTTTGGGACTGAGTGCCGCTGCATTTTGGAATACATGATGGTCCGTTTTGGGGTCCAGGCTGGGACTTAGTGCCGCTGCATTTTGGGATCTTTGGCTTGCATGGAGCTCGTCTCATCTGAGTCCCAGAAGGGAGCTCTGATTTCCCGCATGGACCTCTGGCATTACGCTCTGACTTCCAGCATGGAGCTCGTCTCATCTGAGTCCCAGAAGGGAGCTCTGATTTCCCGCATGGACCTCTGGCATTAAGCTCTGACTTCCAGCATGGAGCTCGTCTCATCTGAGTCCCAGGAGGGAGCTCTTATTTCCCGCATGGACCTCGGGCATTAAGCATGGGGCTTTGACTTCCAGCATGGAGCTCGTCTCATCTGAGTCCCGGAAGGGAGCTCTGATTTCCCGCATGGACCTCTGGCATTAAGCATGGAGCTCTGACTTCCAGCATGGAGCTCGTCTCATCTGAGACCCGGAAGGGAGCTCTGATTTCCCGCATGGACCTCTGGCATTAAGCATGGAGCTCTGACTTCCAGCATGGAGCTCGTCTCATCTGAGACCCGGATGGGAGCTCTTATTTCCCGCATGGACCTCGGGCATTAGGCATGGGGCTCTGACTTCCAGCATGGAGCTCGTCTCATCTGAGTCCCAGAAGGGAGCTCTGATTTCCCGCATGGACCTCGGGCATTAAGCTCTCACTTCCAGCATGGAGCTCGTCTCATCTGAGTCCCGGAAGGGAGCTCTGATTTCCCGCATGGACCTCTGGCATTACGCTCTGACTTCCAGCATGGAGCTCGTCTCATCTGAGTCCCAGAAGGGAGCTCTGATTTCCCGCATGGACCTCTGGCATTAAGCTGTGACTTCCAGCATGGAGCTCGTCTCATCTGAGTCCCAGGAGGGAGCTCTTATTT
>NW_026904319.1:0-41076 GCF_024500275.1 Phycodurus eques | reverse complement strand
TTTGGGAAGTTATGAGTCAAAATAAAAAGAGTGTACAGCAGGCGCTGGGAAGCATTTTTCAGCAATAAAAACTGCAAATGTGTGTAAAACTCCAACCAAAGCTTTGGGATTCAAACCACTGCCTGTAACTCGTATAAACGGGAGAGTTCTACTCGAAAAAGCAAGATAATTTACTGGGAAAGCATCCTTTGTGAAGTTATGAGTCAAAATAAAAAAAGTGTACAGCAGGTGCTGGGAAGCATTTTTAAGCAAAAAAAACTGCAAATGTTTGTAAAACTCCAACCAAAGCTTTGGGTTTCAAACCACTGCCTGTAAATAGTATAAAGGGGAGAGTTTTACTCTAAAATGCAAGAGAATTTACTGGGAAAGCATCCTTTGTGAAGTTATGAGTTACAATAAAAAAAAGTGTACAGCAGAGGGAGCTGGGAAGCATTTTTAAGCAATAAAAACAGCAAATGTGTGTAAAACTCCAACCAAAGCTTTGGGATTCAAACCACTGCCTGTAACTAGTATAAAGGGGAGAGTTTTACTCTAAAAAGCAAGCGAATTTACTGGGAAAGCATCCTTTGGGAAGTTATGAGTCAAAATAAAAAGAGTGTACAGCAAGCGCTGGGAAGCATTTTTCAGCAATAAAAACTGCAAATGTGTGTAAAACTCCAACCAAAGCTTTGGGATTCAAACCACTGCCTGTAACTAGTATAACGTGAAGAGTTTTACTCTAAAATGCAAGAAAATGTACTTGGAAAGCCTCCTTTGTGAAGTTATGAGTCAAAATAAAAAAAGTGTACAGCAGGCGCTGGGAAGGATTTTTCAGCAATAAAAACTGCAAATGCTTGTAAAACTCCAACCAAAGCTTTGGGATTCAAACCACTGCCTGTAACTAGTATAACGGGGAGAGTTCTACTCTAAAAAGCAAGAGACTTTACTGGGAAATCATCCTTTGTGAAGTTATGAGTGACAATAAAAAAAGTGTACAGCAGGCGCCGGGAAGCATTTTTAAGCAATAAAAACTGCAAATGTGTGTAAAACTCCAACCAAAGCTTTGGGATTCAAACCACTTCCTATAACTAGTATAAAGGGTAGAGTTTTACTCTAAAAAGCAAGAGAATGTAATGGGAAAGCATCTTTTGTGAAGTTATGAGTCAAAATAAAAAAAGTGTACAGCAGGCGCTGGGAAGCATTTTTAAGCGATAAAAACTGCAAATGTGTGTAAAACTCCAACCAAAGCTTTGGGATTCAAACTACTGCCTATAACTAGTATAAAGGGGAGAGTTTTACTTTAAAATGCAAGAGAATTTACTTGGAAAGCATCCTTTGTGAATTTAAAAGTGAAAATAAAAAAAGTGTATAGCAGGCGCTGCGAAGCATTTTTAAGCAATAAAAACAGCAAATGTGTGTCAAACTCCAACCAAAGCTTTGGGATTAAAACCAGTGCCTGTAACTAGTATAAAGCGGAGAGTTCTACTCGAAAAGGCAAGAGAATTTACTGGGAAAGCATCCTTTGTGAAGTTATGTGTTAAAATAAAAAAATTGTACAGCAGGTGCTGGGAAGCATTTTTAAGCAATAAAAACTGCAAATGTTTGTAAAACTCCAACTAAAGCTTTGGGATTCAAACCACTGCCTGTAACTAGTATGAAGGGTAGAGTTTTACTCTAAAAAGCAAGAGAATGTAATGGGAAAGCATCTTTTGTGAAGTTATGAGTCAAAATAAAAAAAGTGTACAGCAGGCGCTGGGAAGCATTTTTAAGCGATAAAAACTGCAAATGTGTGTAAAACTCCAACCAAAGCTTTGGGATTCAAACTACTGCCTATAACTAGTATAAAGGGGAGAGTTTTACTTTAAAATGCAAGAGAATTTACTTGGAAAGCATCCTTTGTGAATTTAAAAGTGAAAATAAAAAAAGTGTATAGCAGGCGCTGCGAAGCATTTTTAAGCAATAAAAACAGCAAATGTGTGTCAAACTCCAACCAAAGCTTTGGGATTAAAACCAGTGCCTGTAACTAGTATAAAGCGGAGAGTTCTACTCGAAAAGGCAAGAGAATTTACTGGGAAAGCATCCTTTGTGAAGTTATGTGTTAAAATAAAAAAAGTGTACAGCAGGTGCTGGGAAGCATTTTTAAGCAATAAAAACTGCAAATGTTTGTAAAACTCCAACTAAAGCTTTGGGATTCAAACCACTGCCTGTAACTAGTATGAAGGGGAGAGTTTTATTCTCAAAAGCAAAATAATTTACTGGGAAAGCATCCTTTGTGAAGTTATGAGTTACAATAAAAAAAGTGTACAGCAGAGGGAGCTGGGAAGCATTTTTAAGCAATAAAAACAGCAAATGTGTGTAAAACTCCAACCAAAGCTTTGGGATTCAAACCACAACCTGTAACTAGTATAAAGGGGAGAGTTTTACTCTGAAATGCAAGTGTATATACTTGGAAAGCATCCTTTGTGAAGTTATGAGTCAAAATGAAAAAATTGTACAGCAGGCGCTGGGAAGCATTTTTAAGCAATAAAAACTGCAAATGTGTGTAAAACTCCAACCAAAGCTTTGGGATTCAAACCACTGCCTGTAACTAGTATAAAGGGGAGAGTTCTACTCTAAAATGCAAGAGAATTTACTTGGAAATCATCCTTTGTGAAGTTTTGAGTCAAAATAAAAAATGTGTACAGTCGGCGCTGGGAAGCATTTTTAAGCAATAAAAACAGCAAATGTGTGTTAAACTCCAACCAAAGCTTTGGGATTCAAACCACTGCCTGTAACTAGTATCAAGGGGAGAGTTCTACTCTAAAAAGCAAGAGAATTTACTGGGAAAGCATCCTTTGTGAAGTTATGAGTCAAAATAAAAAAAGTGTACAGCAGGCGCTGGGAAGCATTTTTAAGCAATAAAAACTGCAAATGTTTGTAAAACTCCAAGCAAAGCTTTGGGATTCAAACCACGGCCTGTAAATAGTATGAAGGGGAGATTTCTACTCTAAAAAGCAAGAGACTTTACTGGGAAAGCATCCTTTGTGAAGTTATGAGTGAAAAAAAAAAACGTGTACAGCAGGCGCTGGGAAGCATTTTTAAGCAATAAAAACAGCAAATGTGTGTAAAACTCCAACCAAAGCTTTGGGATTCAAACCACTGCCTGTAACTAGTATAAAGGGGAGAGTTCTACTCTAAAATGCAAGAGAATTTACTTGGAAATCATCCTTTGTGAAGTTTTGAGTCAATAAAGGAAATTTGTACAGTCGGCGCTGGGAAGCATTTTTAAGCAATAAAAACAGCAAATGTGTGTAAAACTCCAACCAAAGCTTTGGGATTCAAACCACTGCCTGTAACTAGTATCAAGGAGAGAGTTCTACTCTAAAAAGCAAGAGAATTTACTGGGAAAGCATCCTTTGTGAAGTTATGAGTCAAAATAAAAAAAGTGTACAGCAGGCGCTGGGAAGCATTTTTAAGCAATAAAAACTGCAAATGTTTGAAAAAATCCAACCAAAGCTTTGGGATTCAAATCACTGCCTGTAAATAGTATAAAGGGGAGAGTTTTACTCTAAAATGCAAGAGAATTTACTGGGAAAGCATCCTTTGTGAAGTTATGAGTTACAATAAAAAAAGTGTACAGCAGAGGAAGCTGGGAAGCATTTTTAAGCAATAAAAACAGCAAATGTGTGTAAAACTCCAACCAAAGCTTTGGGATTCAAACCACTGCCTGTAACTAGTATAAACAGGAGAGTTCTCCTCGAAAAAGCAAGAGAATTTACTGGGAAAGCATCCTTTGTGAAGTTTTGAGTCAAAAGAAAAAAATTGTACAGTCGGCGCTGGGAAGCATTCTTAAAGCAATAAAAACAGCAAATGTGTGTAAAACTCTAACCAAAGCTTTGGGATTCAAACCACTGCCTGTAACTAGTATAAACGGGAGAGTTCTACTCGAAAAAGCAAGAGAATTTACTGGGAAAGCATCCTTTGTGAAGTTATGAGTCAAAATAAAAAAAGTGTACAGCAGGCGCTGGGAAGCATTTTTAAGCAATAAAAACTGCAAATGTGTGTAAAACTCCAACCAAAGCTTTGGGATTCAAACCACAACCTGTAACTAGTATAAAGGGGAGAGTTTTACTCTGAAATGCAAGTGTATATACTTGGAAAGCATCCTTTGTGAAGTTATGAGTCAAAATGAAAAAATTGTACAGCAGGCGCTGGGAAGCATTTTTAAGCAATAAAAACTGCAAATGTGTGTAAAACTCCAACCAAAGCTTTGGGATTCAAACCACTGCCTGTAACTAGTATAAAGGGGAGAGTTCTACTCTAAAATGCAAGAGAATTTACTTGGAAATCATCCTTTGTCAAGTTTTGAGTCAAAATAAAAAATTTGTACAGTCGGCGCTGGGAAGCATTTTTAAGCAATAAAAACAGCAAATGTGTGTTAAACTCCAACCAAAGCTTTGGGATTCAAACCACTGCCTGTAACTAGTATCAAGGGGAGAGTTCTACTCTAAAAAGCAAGAGAATTTACTGGGAAAGCATCCTTTGTGAAGTTATGAGTCAAAATAAAAAAAGTGTACAGCAGGCGCTGGGAAGCATTTTTAAGCAATAAAAACTGCAAATGTTTGTAAAACTCCAAGCAAAGCTTTGGGATTCAAACCACGGCCTGTAAATAGTATGAAGGGGAGATTTCTACTCTAAAAAGCAAGAGACTTTACTGGGAAAGCATCCTTTGTGAAGTTATGAGTGAAAAAAAAAAACGTGTACAGCAGGCGCTGGGAAGCATTTTTAAGCAATAAAAACAGCAAATGTGTGTAAAACTCCAACCAAAGCTTTGGGATTCAAACCACTGCCTGTAACTAGTATAAAGGGGAGAGTTCTACTCTAAAATGCAAGAGAATTTACTTGGAAATCATCCTTTGTGAAGTTTTGAGTCAATAAAGGAAATTTGTACAGTCGGCGCTGGGAAGCATTTTTAAGCAATAAAAACAGCAAATGTGTGTAAAACTCCAACCAAAGCTTTGGGATTCAAACCACTGCCTGTAACTAGTATCAAGGAGAGAGTTCTACTCTAAAAAGCAAGAGAATTTACTGGGAAAGCATCCTTTGTGAAGTTATGAGTCAAAATAAAAAAAGTGTACAGCAGGCGCTGGGAAGCATTTTTAAGCAATAAAAACTGCAAATGTTTGAAAAAATCCAACCAAAGCTTTGGGATTCAAATCACTGCCTGTAAATAGTATAAAGGGGAGAGTTTTACTCTAAAATGCAAGAGAATTTACTGGGAAAGCATCCTTTGTGAAGTTATGAGTTACAATAAAAAAAGTGTACAGCAGAGGAAGCTGGGAAGCATTTTTAAGCAATAAAAACAGCAAATGTGTATAAAACTCCAACCAAAGCTTTGGGATTCAAACCACTGCCTGTAACTAGTATAAACAGGAGAGTTCTCCTCGAAAAAGCAAGAGAATTTACTGGGAAAGCATCCTTTGTGAAGTTTTGAGTCAAAAGAAAAAAATTGTACAGTCGGCGCTGGGAAGCATTCTTAAAGCAATAAAAACAGCAAATGTGTGTAAAACTCTAACCAAAGCTTTGGGATTCAAACCACTGCCTGTAACTAGTATAAACGGGAGAGTTCTACTCGAAAAAGCAAGAGAATTTACTGGGAAAGCATCCTTTGTGAAGTTATGAGTCAAAATAAAAAAAGTGTACAGCAGGCGCTGGGAAGCATTTTTAAGCAATAAAAACTGCAAATGTGTGTAAAACTCCAACCAAAGCTTTGGGATTCAAATCACTGCCTGTAACTAGTATAACGTGGAGAGTTTTACTCTAAAATGCAAGAAAATGTACTTGGAAAGCATCCTATGTGAAGTTATGAGTCAAAATAAAAAAAGTGTACAGCAGGCGCTGGGAAGGATTTTTAAGCAATAAAAACGGCAAATGTGTGTAAAACTCCAACCAAAGCTTTGGGATTCAAACCACTTCCTATAACTAGTATAAAGGGTAGAGTTTTATTCTAAAAAGCAAGAGAATGTACTGGGAAAGCATCTTTTGTGAAGTTATGAGTCAAAATAAAAGAAGTGTACAGCAGGCGCTGGGAAGCATTTTTAAGCGATAAAAACAGTAAATGTGTGTCAAACTCCAACCAAAGCTTTGGGATTCAAACCACTGCCTGTAACTAGTATAAAGCGGAGAGTTCTACTCGAAAAGGCAAGAGACTTTACTTGTAAAGCATCCTTTGTGAATTTAAAAGTGAAAATAAAAAAAGCGTATAGCAGGCGCTGCGAAGCATTTTTAAGCAATAAAAACAGCAAATGTGTGTCAAACTCCAACCAAAGCTTTGGGATTAAAACCAGTGCCTGTAACTAGTATAAAGCGGAGAGTTCTACTCGAAAAGGCAAGAGAATTTACTGGGAAAGCATCCTTTGTGAAGTTATGTGTTAAAAAAAAAAAAGTGTACAGCAGGTGCTGGGAAGCAATTTTAAGCAATAAAAACTGCAAATGTTTGTAAAACTCCAACCAAAGCTTTGGGATTCATACCACAACCTGTAACTAGTATAAAGGGGAGAGTTTTTCTCTGAAATGCAAGAGAATTTACTTGGAAAGCATCCTTTGTGAAGTTATGAGTCAAAATGAAATAATTGTACAGCAGGCGCTGGGAAGCATTTTTAAGCAATAAAAACTGCAAATGTGTGTAAAACTCCAACCAAAGCTTTTTTATTCAAACCACTGCCTGTAACTAGTATAAAGGGGAGAGTTCTACTCTAAAATACAAGATAATTTACTTGGAAATCATCCTTTGTGAAGTTTTGAGTCAAAATAAAAAATTTGTACAGTCGGCGCTGGGAAGCATTTTTAAGCAATAAAAACAGCAAATGTGTGTAAAACTCCAACCAAAGCTTTGGGATTCAAACCACTGCCTGTAACTAGTATCAAGGGGAGAGTTCTACTCTAAAAAGCAAGAGAATTTACTGGGAAATAATCCTTTGTGAAGTTATGAGTGAAAATAAAAAAAGTGTACAGCAGGCGCCGGGAAGCATTTTTAAGCAATAAAAACTGCAAATGTGTGTAAAACTCCAACCAAAGCTTTGGGATTCAAACCACTTCCTATAACTAGTATAAAGGGTAGAGTTTTATTCTAAAAAGCAAGAGAATGTACTGGGAAAGCATCTTTTGTGAAGTTATGAGTCAAAATAAAAGAAGTGTACAGCAGGCGCTGGGAAGCATTTTTAAGCGATAAAAACAGTAAATGTGTGTCAAACTCCAACCAAAGCTTTGGGATTCAAACCACTGCCTGTAACTAGTATAAAGGGGAGAGTTCTACTCGAAAAGGCAAGAGACTTTACTTGTAAAGCATCCTTTGTGAATTTAAAAGTGAAAATAAAAAAAGCGTATAGCAGGCGCTGCGAAGCATTTTTAAGCAATAAAAACAGCAAATGTGTGTCAAACTCCAACCAAAGCTTTGGGATTAAAACCAGTGCCTGTAACTAGTATAAAGCGGAGAGTTCTACTCGAAAAGGCAAGAGAATTTACTGGGAAAGCATCCTTTGTGAAGTTATGTGTTAAAAAAAAAAAAGTGTACAGCAGGTGCTGGGAAGCAATTTTAAGCAATAAAAACTGCAAATGTTTGTAAAACTCCAACCAAAGCTTTGGGATTCATACCACAACCTGTAACTAGTATAAAGGGGAGAGTTTTTCTCTGAAATGCAAGAGAATTTACTTGGAAAGCATCCTTTGTGAAGTTATGAGTCAAAATGAAAAAATTGTACAGCAGGCGCTGGGAAGCATTTTTAAGCAATAAAAACTGCAAATGTGTGTAAAACTCCAACCAAAGCTTTTTGATTCAAACCACTGCCTGTAACTAGTATAAAGGGGAGAGTTCTACTCTAAAATACAAGATAATTTACTTGGAAATCATCCTTTGTGAAGTTTTGAGTCAAAATAAAAAATTTGTACAGTCGGCGCTGGGAAGCATTTTTAAGCAATAAAAACAGCAAATGTGTGTAAAACTCCAACCAAAGCTTTGGGATTCAAACCACTGCCTGTAACTAGTATCAAGGGGAGAGTTCTACTCTAAAAAGCAAGAGAATTTACTGGGAAATAATCCTTTGTGAAGTTATGAGTGAAAATAAAAAAAGTGTACAGCAGGCGCCGGGAAGCATTTTTAAGCAATAAAAACTGCAAATGTGTGTAAAACTCCAACCAAAGCTTTGGGATTCAAACCACTTCCTATAACTAGTATAAAGGGTAGAGTTTTACTCTAAAAAGCAAGAGAATGTAATGGGAAAGCATCTTTTGTGAAGTTATGAGTCAAAATAAAAAAAGTGTACAGCAGGTGCTGGGAAGCCTTTTTAAGCAATAAAAACTGCAAATGTGTGTAAAACTCCAACCAAAGCTTTGGGATTCAAACTACTGCCTGTAACTAGTATAAAGGGGAGAGTTTTACTTTAAAATGCAAGAGAATTTACTTGGAAAGCATCCTTTGTGAATTTAAAAGTGAAAATAAAAAAAGTGTATAGCAGGCGCTGCAAAGCATTTTTAAGCAATAAAAACAGCAAATGTGTGTCAAACTCCAACCAAAGCTTTGGGATTAAAACCAGTGCCTGTAACTAGTATAAAGCGGAGAGTTCTACTCGAAAAGGCAAGAGAATTTACTGGGAAAGCATCCTTTGTGAAGTTATGTGTTAAAATAAAAAAAGTGTACAGTCGGCGCTGGGAAGCATTTTTAAGCAATAAAAACTGCAAATGTTTGTAAAACTCCAACTAAAGCTTTGGGATTCAAACCACTGCCTGTAACTAGTATGAAGGGGAGAGTTTTATTCTCAAAAGCAAAATAATTTACTGGGAAAGCATCCTTTGTGAAGTTATGAGTTACAATAAAAAAAGTGTACAGCAGAGGGAGCTGGGAAGCATTTTTAAGCAATAAAAACAGCAAATGTGTGTAAAACTCCAACCAAAGCTTTGGGATTCAAACCACAACCTGTAACTAGTATAAAGGGGAGAGTTTTACTCTGAAATGCAAGTGTATTTACTTGGAAAGCATCCTTTGTGAAGTTATGAGTCAAAATGAAAAAATTGTACAGCAGGCGCTGGGAAGCATTTTTAAGCAATAAAAACTGCAAATGTGTGTAAAACTCCAACCAAAGCTTTGGGATTCAAACAACTGCCTGTAACTAGTATAAAGGGGAGAGTTCTACTCTAAAATGCAAGAGAATTTACTGGGAAAGCATCCTTTGTGAAGTTATGAGTCAAAATAAAAAAAGTGTACAGCAGGCGCTGGGAAGCATTTTTAAGCAATAAAAACAGCAAATGTGTGTAAAACTCCAACCAAAGCTTTGGGATTCAAACCACAACCTGTAACTAGTATAAAGGGGAGAGTTTTACTCTGAAATGCAAGTGTATTTACTTGGAAATCATCCTTTGTGAAGTTTTTAGTCAAAATAAAAAAATTGTACAGTCGGCGCTGGGAAGCATTTTTAAGCAATAAAAACAGCAAATGTGTGTTAAACTCCAACCAAAGCTTTGGGATTCAAACCACTGCCTGTAACTAGTATCAAGGGGAGAGTTCTACTCTAAAAAGCAAGAGAATTTACTGGGAAAGCATCCTTTGTGAAGTTATGAGTCAAAATAAAAAAAGTGTACAGCAGGCGCTGGGAAGCATTTTTAAGCAATAAAAACTGCAAATGTTTGTAAAACTCCAACCAAAGCTTTGGGATTCAAACCACGGCCTGTAAATAGTATAAAGGGGAGAGTTCTACTCTAAAAAGCAAGAGACTTTACTGGGAAAGCATCCTTTGTGAAGTTATGAGTGAAAAAAAAAACGTGCACAGCAGGCGCTGGGAAGCATTTTTAAGCAATAAAAACAGCAAATGTGTGTAAAACTCCAACCAAAGCTTTTGGATTCAAACCACTGCCTGTAACTAGTATAAAGGGGAGAGTTCAACTCTAAAATGCAAGAGAATTTACTTGGAAATCATCCTTTGTGAAGTTTTGAGTCAAAAAAGGAAATTTGTACAGTCGGCGCTGGGAAGCATTTTTAAGCAATAAAAACAGCAAATGTGTGTAAAACTCCAACCAAAGCTTTGGGATTCAAACCACTGCCTGTAACTAGTATCAAGGGGAGAGTTCTACTCTAAAAAGCAAGAGAATTTACTGGGAAAGCATCCTTTGTGAAGTTATGAGTCAAAATAAAAAAAGTGTACAGCAGGCGCTGGGAAGCATTTTTAAGCAATAAAAACTGCAAATGTTTGAAAAAATCCAACCAAAGCTTTGGGATTCAAATCACTGCCTGTAAATAGTATAAAGGGGAGAGTTTTACTCTAAAATGCAAGAGAATTTACTGGGAAATCATCCTTTGTGAAGTTATGAGTTACAGTAAAAAAACGTGTACAGCAGAGGGAGCTGGGAAGCATTTTTAAGCAATAAAAACAGCAAATGTGTGTAAAACTCCAACCAAAGCTTTGGGATTCAAACCACTGCCTGTAACTAGTATAAACGGGAGAGTTCTCCTCGAAAAAGCAAGAGAATTTACTGGGAAAGCATCCTTTGTGAAGTTATGAGTCAAAATAAAAAAAGTGTACAGCAGGCGCTGGGAAGCATTTTTAAGCAAAAAAAACTGCAAATGTTTGTAAAACTCCAACCAAAGCTTTGGGTTTCAAACCACTGCCTGTAAATAATATAAAGGGGAGAGTTTTACTCTAAAATGCAAGAGAATTTACTGGGAAAGCATCCTTTGTGAAGTTATGAGTTACAATAAAAAAAGTGTACAGCAGAGGGAGCTGGGAAGCATTTTTAAGCAATAAAAACAGCAAATGTATGTAAATATCTAACCAAAGCTTTGGGATTCAAACCACTGCCTGTAACTAGTATAAAGGGTAGAGTTTTACTCTAAAAAGCAAGAAAATCTACTGGGAAAGCATTCTTTGTGAAGTTATGAGTTACAATAAAAAAAGTGTACAGCAGAGTGAGCTGGGAAGCATTTTTAAGCAATAAAAACTGCAAATGTGTGTGAAACTCCTACCAAAGCTTTGGGATTCAAACCACTGCCTGTAACTCGTATCAAGGGGAGAGTTCTACTCTAAAAAGCAAGATAATTTACTGGGAAAGCATCCTTTGTGAAGTTATGAGTCAAAATAAAAAAAGTGTACAGCAGGCACTGGGAAGCATTTTTCAGCGATAAAAACTGCAAATGTGTGTAAAACTCCAACCAAAGCTTTGGGATTCAAACCACTGCCTGTAACTAGTATAAACGGGAGAGTTCTACTCGAAAAAGCAAGAGAATTTACTGGGAAAGCATCCTTTGTGAAGTTATGAGTCAAAATAAAAAAAGTGTACAGCAGGCGCTGGGAAGCATTTTTAAGCAAAAAAAAACTGCAAATGTTTGTAAAACTCCAACCAAAGCTTTGGGTTTCAAACCACTGCCTGTAAATAGTATGAAGGGGAGAGTTTTACTCTAAAATGCAAGAGAATTTACTGGGAAAGCATCCTTTGGGAAGTTATGAGTCAAAATAAAAAGAGTGTACAGCAGGCGCTGGGAAGCATTTTTCAGCAATAAAAACTGCAAATGTGTGTAAAACTCCAACCAAAGCTTTGGGATTCAAATCACTGCCTGTAACTAGTATAAAAGGGAGAGCTCTACTCGAATAGGCAAGAGACTTTACTTGTAAAGCATCCTTTGTGAAGTTATGAGTCAAAATTAAAAAAAAGTGTACAGCAGGTGCTGGGAAGCCTTTTTAAGCAATAAAAACTGCAAATGTGTGTAAAACTCCAACCAAAGCTTTGGGATTCAAACTACTGCCTGTAACTAGTATAAAGGGGAGAGTTTTACTCTAAAATGCAAGAGAATTTACTTGGAAAGCATCCTTTGTGAATTTAAAAGTGAAAATAAAAAAAGTGTATAGCAGGCGCTGCGAAGCATGTTTAAGCAATAAAAACAGCAAATGTGTGTCAAACTCCAACCAAAGCTTTGGGATTAAAACCAGTGCCTGTAACAAGTATAAAGTGGAGAGTTCTACTCGAAAAGGCAAGATAATTTACTGGGAAAGCATCCTTTGTGAAGTTATGTGTTAAAATAAAAAAAGTGTACAGCAGGTGCTGGTAAGCATTTTTAAGCAATAAAAACTGCAAATGTTTGTAAAACTACAACCAAAGCTTTGGGATTCAAACCACTGCCTGTAACTAGTATCAAGGGGAGAGTTCTACTCTAAAAAGCAAGAGAATTTACTGGGGAAGCATCCTTTGTAAAGTTATGAGTCAAAATAAAAAAAGTGTGCAGCAGGCGCTGGGAAGCATTTTTAAGCAATAAAAACAGCAAATGTGCGTAAAACTCCAACCAAAGTTTTGGGATTCAAACCACTGCCTGTAACTAGTATAAAGGGGAGAGTTTTACTCTAAAAAGCAAGAGAATGTACTGGGAAAGCATCCTTTGTGAAGTTATGAGTTACAATAAAAAAAGTGTACAGCAGAGGGAGCTGGGAAGCATTTTTATGCAATAAAAACTGCAAATGTGTGTAAAACTCCAACTAAAGCTTTGGGGTTAAAACCACTGCCTGTAACTAGTATAAAGGGGAGAGTTTTACTCTTAAATGCAAGAGAATTTACTTGGAAAGCATCCTTTGTGAAGTTATGAGTCAAAATGAAAACGTTTCAGCAATAAAAACTGCAAATGTTTGTAAAACTCCAAACAAAGCTTTGGGATTCAAACCACGGCCTGTAAATAGTATAAAGGGGAGAGTTCTACTCTAAAAAGCAAGAGACTTTACTGGGAAAGCATCCTTTGTGAAGTTATGAGTGAAAAAAAAAACGTGCACAGCAGGCGCTGGGAAGCATTTTTAAGCAATAAAAACAGCAAATGTGTGTAAAACTCCAACCAAAGCTTTTGGATTCAAACCACTGCCTGTAACTAGTATAAAGGGGAGAGTTCAACTCTAAAATGCAAGAGAATTTACTTGGAAATCATCCTTTGTGAAGTTTTGAGTCAAAAAAGGAAATTTGTACAGTCGGCGCTGGGAAGCATTTTTAAGCAATAAAAACAGCAAATGTGTGTAAAACTCCAACCAAAGCTTTGGGATTCAAACCACTGCCTGTAACTAGTATCAAGGGGAGAGTTCTACTCTAAAAAGCAAGAGAATTTACTGGGAAAGCATCCTTTGTGAAGTTATGAGTCAAAATAAAAAAAGTGTACAGCAGGCGCTGGGAAGCATTTTTAAGCAATAAAAACTGCAAATGTTTGAAAAAATCCAACCAAAGCTTTGGGATTCAAATCACTGCCTGTAAATAGTATAAAGGGGAGAGTTTTACTCTAAAATGCAAGAGAATTTACTGGGAAATCATCCTTTGTGAAGTTATGAGTTACAGTAAAAAAACGTGTACAGCAGAGGGAGCTGGGAAGCATTTTTAAGCAATAAAAACAGCAAATGTGTGTAAAACTCCAACCAAAGCTTTGGGATTCAAACCACTGCCTGTAACTAGTATAAACGGGAGAGTTCTCCTCGAAAAAGCAAGAGAATTTACTGGGAAAGCATCCTTTGTGAAGTTATGAGTCAAAATAAAAAAAGTGTACAGCAGGCGCTGGGAAGCATTTTTAAGCAAAAAAAACTGCAAATGTTTGTAAAACTCCAACCAAAGCTTTGGGTTTCAAACCACTGCCTGTAAATAATATAAAGGGGAGAGTTTTACTCTAAAATGCAAGAGAATTTACTGGGAAAGCATCCTTTGTGAAGTTATGAGTTACAATAAAAAAAGTGTACAGCAGAGGGAGCTGGGAAGCATTTTTAAGCAATAAAAACAGCAAATGTATGTAAATATCTAACCAAAGCTTTGGGATTCAAACCACTGCCTGTAACTAGTATAAAGGGTAGAGTTTTACTCTAAAAAGCAAGAAAATCTACTGGGAAAGCATTCTTTGTGAAGTTATGAGTTACAATAAAAAAAGTGTACAGCAGAGTGAGCTGGGAAGCATTTTTAAGCAATAAAAACTGCAAATGTGTGTGAAACTCCTACCAAAGCTTTGGGATTCAAACCACTGCCTGTAACTCGTATCAAGGGGAGAGTTCTACTCTAAAAAGCAAGATAATTTACTGGGAAAGCATCCTTTGTGAAGTTATGAGTCAAAATAAAAAAAGTGTACAGCAGGCACTGGGAAGCATTTTTCAGCGATAAAAACTGCAAATGTGTGTAAAACTCCAACCAAAGCTTTGGGATTCAAACCACTGCCTGTAACTAGTATAAACGGGAGAGTTCTACTCGAAAAAGCAAGAGAATTTACTGGGAAAGCATCCTTTGTGAAGTTATGAGTCAAAATAAAAAAAGTGTACAGCAGGCGCTGGGAAGCATTTTTAAGCAAAAAAAAACTGCAAATGTTTGTAAAACTCCAACCAAAGCTTTGGGTTTCAAACCACTGCCTGTAAATAGTATGAAGGGGAGAGTTTTACTCTAAAATGCAAGAGAATTTACTGGGAAAGCATCCTTTGGGAAGTTATGAGTCAAAATAAAAAGAGTGTACAGCAGGCGCTGGGAAGCATTTTTCAGCAATAAAAACTGCAAATGTGTGTAAAACTCCAACCAAAGCTTTGGGATTCAAATCACTGCCTGTAACTAGTATAAAAGGGAGAGCTCTACTCGAATAGGCAAGAGACTTTACTTGTAAAGCATCCTTTGTGAAGTTATGAGTCAAAATTAAAAAAAAGTGTACAGCAGGTGCTGGGAAGCCTTTTTAAGCAATAAAAACTGCAAATGTGTGTAAAACTCCAACCAAAGCTTTGGGATTCAAACTACTGCCTGTAACTAGTATAAAGGGGAGAGTTTTACTCTAAAATGCAAGAGAATTTACTTGGAAAGCATCCTTTGTGAATTTAAAAGTGAAAATAAAAAAAGTGTATAGCAGGCGCTGCGAAGCATGTTTAAGCAATAAAAACAGCAAATGTGTGTCAAACTCCAACCAAAGCTTTGGGATTAAAACCAGTGCCTGTAACAAGTATAAAGTGGAGAGTTCTACTCGAAAAGGCAAGATAATTTACTGGGAAAGCATCCTTTGTGAAGTTATGTGTTAAAATAAAAAAAGTGTACAGCAGGTGCTGGTAAGCATTTTTAAGCAATAAAAACTGCAAATGTTTGTAAAACTACAACCAAAGCTTTGGGATTCAAACCACTGCCTGTAACTAGTATCAAGGGGAGAGTTCTACTCTAAAAAGCAAGAGAATTTACTGGGGAAGCATCCTTTGTAAAGTTATGAGTCAAAATAAAAAAAGTGTGCAGCAGGCGCTGGGAAGCATTTTTAAGCAATAAAAACAGCAAATGTGCGTAAAACTCCAACCAAAGTTTTGGGATTCAAACCACTGCCTGTAACTAGTATAAAGGGGAGAGTTTTACTCTAAAAAGCAAGAGAATGTACTGGGAAAGCATCCTTTGTGAAGTTATGAGTTACAATAAAAAAAGTGTACAGCAGAGGGAGCTGGGAAGCATTTTTATGCAATAAAAACTGCAAATGTGTGTAAAACTCCAACTAAAGCTTTGGGGTTAAAACCACTGCCTGTAACTAGTATAAAGGGGAGAGTTTTACTCTTAAATGCAAGAGAATTTACTTGGAAAGCATCCTTTGTGAAGTTATGAGTCAAAATGAAAACGTTTCAGCAATAAAAACTGCAAATGTTTGTAAAACTCCAAACAAAGCTTTGGGATTCAAACCACTGCCTGTAACTAGTATAAAGGGGAGAGTTTTATTCTAAAAAGCAAGAAAATTTACTGGGAAACAATCCTTTGTGAAGTTATGAGTTACAATAAAAAAAGTGTACAGCAGAGGGAGCTGGGAAGCATTTTTAAGCAATAAAAACTGCAAATATGTGTAAAACTCCAACCAAAGCTTTGGGATTCAAACCACTGCCTGTAACTTGTATAACGGGGAGAGTTAAACTAAAAAAAACAAGAGACTTTAGTGGGAAAGCATCCTTTGTGAAGTTATGAGTCAAAATTAAAAAAAAGTGTACAGCAGGCGCTGGGAAGCATTTTTAAGCAATAAAAACTGCAGATGTGTGTAAAACTCCAACCAAAGCTTTGGGATTCAAACCACTGCCTGTAACTAGTATAAAGGGGAGAGTTTTACTCTAAAATGCAAGAGAATTTACTTGGAAAGCATCCTTTGTGAAGTTATGAGTCAAAATGAAAACGTTTCGGCAATAAAAACTGCAAATGTTTGTAAAACTCCAACCAAAGCTTTGGGATTCAAACCACTGCCTGTAACTAGTGTAAAGGGGAGAGTTTTATTCTAAAAAGCAAGAGAATTTACTAGGAAACCATCCTTTGTGAAGTTATGAGTTACAATAAAAAAAAGTGTACAGCAGAGGGAGCTGGGAAGCATTTTTAAGCAATACAAACTGCAAATGTGTGTAAAACTCCAACCAAAGCTTTGGGATTCAAACCACTGCCTGTAACTAGTATAAAGGGGAGAGTTTTACTCTAAAATGCAAGAGAATTTACTTGGAAAGCATCCTTTGTGAAGTTATGAGTCAAAATAAAAAAAGTCAACAGCATGCGCTGGGAAGCATTTTTAAGCGATAAAAACTGCAAATGTGTGTAAAACTCCAACCAAAGCTTTGGGATTCAAACCACTGCCTGTAACTAGTATACAGGGGAGAGTTTTACTCTAAAATGCAAGAGAATTTAATTGGAAAGCATCCTTTGTGAAGTTATGAGTCAAAATAAAAAAATTGTACAGCATGCGCTGGGAAGCATTTTTAAGCAATAAAAACAGCAAATGTGTGTAAAACTCCAACCAAAGCTCTGGGATTCAAACCACTCCCTGTAACTAGTATCAAGGCGAGAGTTCTACGCTAAAAAGCAAGACACTTTACTGGGAAAGCATCCTTTGTGAATTCATAAGTGAAAATAAAAAAAGTGTACAGGAGGCGCTGGGAAGCATTTTTAAGCAATAAAAACAGCAAATGTGTGTAAAACTCCAACCAAAGCTTTGGGATTCAAACCAATGCCTGTAACTCGTATAAAGGAGAGAGTTCTCTTCGAAAAAGCAAGAGAATTTACTGGGAAAGCATCCTTTGTGAAGTTATCAGTGAAAATAAAAAAATTGTACAGCAGGCGCTGGGAAGCATTTTTAAGCAATAAAAACTGCAAATGTGTGTAAAACTTCAACCAAAGCTTTGGGATTCAAACCACTGTCTGTAACTAGTATTACGGGGAGAGTTATACTATAAAAACAAGAGACTTTACTGGGAAAGCATCCTTTGTGAAGTTATGAGTCAAAATAAATACAATTCTACAGCAGGCGCTGGGAAGCATTTTTAAGCAATAAAAACAGCAAATGTGTGTAAAACTCCAACCAAAGCTTTGGGATTCAAACCACTGCCTGTTACTAGTATCAAGGGGAGAGTTCTACTCTAAAAAGCAAGAGAATTTACTGGGAAAGCATCCCTTGTGAAGTTTTGAGTCAAAATTAAAAAAATGTACAGCAGGCGCTGGGAAGCATTTTTCAGCGATAAAAACTGCAAATGTGTGTAAAACTCCAACCAAAGCTTTGGGATTCAAACCACTGCCTGTAACTAGTATAAAGGAGAGAGTTTTACTCTAAAATGCAAGAGAATTTACTTGGAAAGCATCCTTTGTGAAGTTATGAGTCAAAATAAAAAAAGTTTACAGCAGGCGCTGGGAAGCATTTTTAAGCAATAAAAACAGCAAATGTGCGTAAAACTCCAACCAAAGTTTTGGGATTCAAACCACTGCCTGTAACTAGTATAAAGGGGAGAGTTTTACTCTAAAAAGCAAGAGAATGTACTGGGAAAGCATCCTTTGTGAAGTTATGAGTTACAATAAAAAAAGTGTACAGCAGAGGGAGCTGGGAAGCATTTTTATGCAATAAAAACTGCAAATGTGTGTAAAACTCCAACTAAAGCTTTGGGGTTAAAACCACTGCCTGTAACTAGTATAAAGGGGAGAGTTTTACTCTTAAATGCAAGAGAATTTACTTGGAAAGCATCCTTTGTGAAGTTATGAGTCAAAATGAAAACGTTTCAGCAATAAAAACTGCAAATGTTTGTAAAACTCCAAACAAAGCTTTAGGATTCAAACCACTGCCTGTAACTAGTATAAAGGGGAGAGTTTTATTCTAAAAAGCAAGAACATTTACTGGGAAACAATCCTTTGTGAAGTTATGAGTTACAATAAAAAAAAGTGTACAGCAGAGGGAGCTGGGATGCATTTTTAAGCAATAAAAACTGCAAATGTTTGTAAAACTCCAACCAAAGCTTTGGGATTCAAACCACTGCCTGTAACTAGTAAAAAGGGGAGAGTTTTACTCTAAAAAGCAAGAGAATTTACTGGGAAAGCATCCTTTGTGAAGTTATGAGTTACAAAAAAAAAAAGTGTACAGCAGAGGGAGCTGGGAAGCATTTTTAAGCAATAAAAACTGCAAATATGTGTAAAACTCCAACCAAAGCTTTGGGATTCAAACCACTGCCTGTAACTTGTATAACGGGGAGAGTTAAACTCAAAAAAACAAGAGACTTTAGTGGGAAAGCATCCTTTGTGAAGTTATGAGTCAAAATTAAAAAAAAGTGTACAGCAGGCGCTGGGAAGCATTTTTAAGCAATAAAAACTGCAAATGTGTGTAAAACTCCAACCAAAGCTTTGGGATTCAAACCACTGCCTGTAACTAGTATAAAGGGGAGAGTTTTATTCTAAAAAGCAAGAGAATTTACTAGGAAACCATCCTTTGTGAAGTTATGAGTTACAATAAAAAAAAGTGTACAGCAGAGGGAGCTGGGAAGCATTTTTAAGCAATACAAACTGCAAATGTGTGTAAAACTCCAACCAAAGCTTTGGGATTCAAACCACTGCCTGTAACTAGTATACAGGGGAGAGTTTTACTCTAAAATGCAAGAGAATGTAATTGGAAAGCATCCTTTGTGAAGTTACGAGTCAAAATAAAAAAATTGTACAGCATGCGCTGGGAAGCATTTTTAAGCAATAAAAACAGCAAATGTGAGTAAAACTCCAACCAAAGCTCTGGGATTCAAACCACTCCCTGTAACTAGTATCAAGGCGAGAGTTCTACGCTAAAAAGCAAGACACTTTACTGGGAAAGCATCCTTTGTGAATTTATAAGTGAAAATAAAAAAAGTGTACAGCAGGCGCTGTGAAGCATTTTTAAGCAATAAAAACAGCAAATGTGTGTAAAACTCCAACCAAAGCTTTGGGATTCAAACCACTACCTGTAACTAGTATTAAGGGGAGAGTTCTACTCTAAAAAGCAAGAGACTTTACTGGGAAAGCATCCTTTGTGAATTAATAAGTGAAAATAAAAAAAGTGTACAGCAGGCGCTGGGAAGCATTTTTAAGCAATAAAAACAGCAAATGTGTGTAAAACTCCAACCAAAGCTTTGGGATTCAAACCACTGTCTGTAACTAGTATAACGGGCAGAGTTATACTATAAAAAACAAGAGACTTTACAGTGAAAGGATCCTTTGTGAAGTTATGAGTTACAATAAAAAAAAGTGTACAGCAGAGGGAACTGGGAAGCATTTTTAAGCAATAAAAACTGCAAATGTGTGTAAAACTTCAACCAAAGCTTTGGGATTCAAACCACTGTCTGTAACTAGTATTACGGGGAGAGTTATACTATAAAAACAAGAGACTTTACTGGGAAAGCATCCTTTGTGAAGTTATGAGTCAAAATAAATAAAATTCTACAGCAGGCGCTGGGAAGCATTTTTAAGCAATAAAAACAGCAAATGTGTGTAAAACTCCAACCAAAGCTTTGGGATTCAAACCACTGCCTGTTACTAGTATCAAGGGGAGAGTTCTACTCTAAAAAGCAAGAGAATTTACTGGGAAAGCATCCCTTGTGAAGTTTTGAGTCAAAATTTAAAAAATGTACAGCAGGCGCTAAGAAGCATTTTTCAGCGATAAAAACTGCAAATGTGTGTAAAACTCCAACCAAAGCTTTGGGATTCAAACCACTGCCTGTAACTAGTATAAAGGAGAGAGTTTTACTCTAAAATGCAAGAGAATTTACTTGGAAAGCATCCTTTGTGAAGTTATGAGTCAAAATAAAAAAAGTGTACAGCAGGCGCTGGGAAGCATTTTTAAACGACAAAAACTGCAAATGTGTGAAAACTCCAACCAAAGCTTTGGGATTGAAACCACTGTCTGTAACTAGTATAAAGGGGAGACTTGTACTCTAAAAAGCAAGAGAATTTACTGGGAAAGCATCCTTTGTGAAGCTATTAGTGAAAAAAAAAAAAAGTGAACAGCAGAGGGAGCTGGGAAGCATTTCGAAGCAATAAAAACTGCAAATGTTTGTAAAACTCCAACCAAAGCTTTGGGATTTAAACCACTGCCTGTAACTTGCATAAAGGGGAGAGTTCTACTCTAAAAAGCAAGAGACTTTACTGGGAAAGCATCCTTTGTGAAGTTATGAGTGAAAATAAAAAAAGTGTACAGCAGGCGCTGCGAAGCATTTTTAAGCAATAAAAACAGCAAATGTGTGTAAAACTCCAACCAAAGCTTTGGGATTCAAACCACTACCTGTAACTAGTATAAAGGGGAGAGTTTTACTCTAAAATGCAAGAGACTTTACTGGGAAAGCATCCTTTGTGAAGTTAAGAGTTACAATAAAAAAAAGTGGACAGCAGAGGGAGCAGGGAAGCATTTTTAAGCAATGAAAACTGCAAATGTGTGTAAAACTCCAACCAAAGCTTTGGGATCAAACCACTGCCTGTAACTAGTATAGAGGGGAGAGTTTTACTCGAAAAAGCAAGAGAATTTACCGGAAAAGCATCCTTAGTGAAGTTATGAGTTACAATAAAAAAAGTGTTCAGCAGAGGGAGCTGGGAAGCATTTTTTAGCAATAGAAACTGCAAATGTGTGTAAAACTCCAACCAAAGCTTTATGATTCAAACCACTGCCTGTAACTAGAATAAAGGGGAGAGTTTTATTCGAAAAACGAAGATACTTTACTGGGAAAGCATCCTTTGTGAAGTAATGAGTTACAATATAAAAAAGTGTACAGCAGGCGCTGGGAAGCATTTTTAAGCAATAAAAACTGCAAATGTGTGTAAAACTCCTACCAAAGCTTTGGGATTCAAACCACTGCCTGTAACTCGGTTAAGGGCAGAGTTTTACTCTAAAAATCAAGAGAATTTACTTGGAAAGCATCATTTGTGAAGTTATGAGTCAACATAAAGAAAGTGGACAGCAGAGTGAGCTGGGACGCATTTCTAAGCAATAAAAACTGCAAATGTGTGTAAAACTCCAACCAAAGCTTTGGGATTCAAACCACTGCCTGTAACTTGTATAAAGGGGAGAGTTCTACTCTGAAAAGCAAGAGACTTTACTGGGAAAGCAACCTCAGTGAAGTTATGAGTGAAAATAAAAAAAGTGTACAGCAGGCGCTGGGAAGCATTTTTAAGCAATAAAAACAGCAAATGTGTGTAAAACTCCAACCAAAGCTTGGGGATTCAAACCACTGCCTGTAACTAGTATAAAGGGGAGAGTTTTACTCTAAAATGCAAGAGAATTTACTTGGAAAGCATCCTTTGTGAAGTTATGAGTCAAAATGAAAAAGTTTCAACAATATAAACTGAAAATGTTTGTAAAACTCCAACCAAAGCGTTGGGATTCAAACCACTGCCTGTAACTAGTATAAAGGGGATAGTTTTACTCAAAAAGGCAAGAGAATTTACTGGGAAAGCATCTTTGTGAAGTTATGAGTTACAATAAAAAAAGTGTACAGCAGAGGGAGCTGGGGAGCATTTTTAAGTCACAAAAACAGCAAATGTGTGTAAAACTCCAACCAAAGCTTTGGGATTCAAACCACTGCCTGTAACTAGTATAAAGGGTAGAGTTTTACTCGAAAAAGCAAGAGACTTTACTGGGAAAGCAAGTTATAGGTGAAAATAAAAAAAGTGTACAGCAGGCGCTGGGAAGCATTTTTAAGCAATAAAAACAGCCAATGTGTGTAAAACTCCAACCAAAGCTTTGGGATTCAAACCACTGCTTGTAACTCGGATAAAGGGGAGAGTTTTACTCGAAAAAGCAAGAGAATTTACCGGAAAAGCATCCTTAGTGAAGTTATGAGTTACAATAAAAAAAGTGTTCAGCAGAGGGAGCTGGGAAGCATTTTTAAGCAATAGAAACTGCAAATGTGTGTAAAACTCCAACCAAAGCTTTGGGATTCAAACCACTGCCTGTAACTAGAATAAAGGGGAGAGTTTTATTCGAAAAACGAAGATACTTTACTGGGAAAGCATCCTTTGTGAAGTAATGAGTGAAAATTAAAAAACGTGTACAGCAGGCGCTGGGAAGCATTTTTAAGCAATAAAAACAGCAAATGTGTGTAAAACTCCAACCAAAGCTTTGGGGTTCAAACCACTGCCTGTAACAAGTATAAAGGGGAGAGTTTTACTCTAAAATGCACGAGACTTTACTGGGAAAACATCCTTTGTGAAGTTATGAGTTACAATAAAAAAAAGTGTACAGCAGGCGCTGGGAAGCATTTTTAAGCAATAAAAACTGCAAATGTGTGTAAAACTCCTACCAAAGCTTTGGGATTCAAACCACTGCCTGTAACTCGGTTAAGGGGAGAGTTTCACTCTAAAAATCAAGAGAATTTACTTGGAAAGCATCATTTGTGAAGTTATGAGTCAAAATAAAGAAAGTGGACAGCAGAGTGAGCTGGGACGCATTTCTAAGCAATAAAAACTGCAAATGTGTGTAAAACTCCAACCAAAGCTTTGGGATTCAAACCACTGCTTGTAACTCGGATAAAGGGGAGAGTTTTACTCTAAAATGCAAGAGACTTTACTGGGAAAGCATCCTTTGTGAAGTTAAGAGTTACAATAAAAAAAAAGTGGACAGCAGAGGGAGCAGGGAAGCATTTTTAAGCAATGAAAACTGCAAATGTGTGTAAAACTCCAACCAAAGCTTTATGATTCAAACCACTGCCTGTAACTAGTATAAAGTGGAGAGTTTTACTCTAAAATGCAAGAGAATTTACTTGGAAAGCATCATTTGTGAAGTTATGAGTTACAATAAAAAAAGTGTTCAGCAGGTGCTGGGAAGCATTTTTAAGCGATAAAAACTGCAAATGTGTGTAAAACTCCAACCAAAGCTTTGGGATCAAACCACTGCCTGTAACTAGTATAGAGGGGAGAGTTTTACTCGAAAAAGCAAGAGAATTTACCGGAAAAGCATCCTTAGTGAAGTTATGAGTTACAATAAAAAAAGTGTTCAGCAGAGGGAGCTGGGAGGCATTTTTAAGCAATAGAAACTGCAAATGTGTGTAAAACTCCAACCAAAGCTTTGGGATTCAAACCACTGCCTGTAACTAGAATAAAGGGGAGAGTTTTATTCGAAAAACGAAGATACTTTACTGGGAAAGCATCCTTTGTGAAGTAATGAGTGAAAATAAAAAAAAGTGTACAGCAGGCGCTGGGAAGCATTTTTAAGCAATAAAAACAGCAAATGTGTGTAAAACTCCAACCAAAGCTTTGGTGTTCAAACCACTGCCTGTAACAAGTATAAAGGGGAGAGTTTTATTCTAAAATGCACGAGACTTTACTGGGAAAGCATCCTTTGTGAAGTTATGAGTTACAATAAAAAAAAGTGTACAGCAGGCGCTGGGAAGCATTTTTAAGCAATAAAAACTGCAAATGTGTGTAAAACTCCTACCAAAGCTTTGGGATTCAAACCACTGCCTGTAACTCGGTTAAGGGGAGAGTTTTACTCTCAAAAGCAAGAGACTTTAATGGGGAAGCATCCTTTGTGAAGTTATGAGTGAAAATGAAAAAAGTGTACAGCAGGTGCTTTGAAGCATTTGTCAGCAATAAAAACAGAAAATGTGTGTAAAACTCCAACCAAAGCTTTGGGATTCAAACCACTGCCTGTAACTAGTATAAAGAGGAGAGTTATATTCGACAAAGCAAGAGAATTTACTGGGAAAGCATCCTTTGTGAAGTTATGAGTTACAATCAAAAAAAGTGTACAGCAGAGGGAGCTGGGTAGCATTTTTAAGCAATAAAAACTGCAAATGTGTGTAAAACTCCAACCAAAGCTTTGGGATTCAAACCACTGCCTGTAACTAGTATAAAGGGGAGGGTTTTACTCTTAAATGCAAGAGAATTTACTTGGAAATCATCCTTTGTGAAGTTTTGAGTCAAAATAAAAAATGTGTACAGTCGGCGCTGGGAAGCATTTTTAAGAAACAAAAACAGCAAATGTGTGTAAAACTCCAACCAAAGCTTTGGGATTCAAACCACTGCCTGTAACTAGTATAAAGGGGAGTGTTCTACTCGAAAAAGCAAGAGAATTTACTGGGAAAGCATCCTTTGTGAAGTTATGAGTCAAAATAAAAAAGTGTACAGCAGGCGCTGGGAAGCATTTTTAAGCGATATAAAATGCAAATGTGTGTAAAACTCACAAACAACAACCTGTAACAAGGATAAAGGGGAGGGTTTTACTCTAAAAAGCAAGAGAATTTACTGAGAAAGCATCCTTTGTGAAGTTTTGAGTTACAATAAAAAAGTGTACAGGAGAGGGAGCTTCGGAAGCCTTTTTAAGCAATAAAAACTGCAAATGTATGTAAAACTCCAACCAAAGCTTTGGGATTCAAACCACTGCCTGTAACAAGTATAAAGGGGAGAGTTTTACTCTCATAAGCAAGAGAATTTACTGGGAAAGCATCCTTTGTGAAGTTAGAAGTTAAAATAAAAAAAGTGTACAGCAGAGGGAGCTGGGGAGCATTTTTAAGCAATAAAATCAGCAAATGTGTGTAAAACTCCAACCAAAGCTTTAGGATTCAAACCACTGCCTGTAACGAGTATAAAGGGAGAGTTTTTCTCCAAAAAGCAAGAGAATTCACTGGGAAACCATCCTTTGTAAAGTTAGAAGTTACAATAAAAAAAGTGAACAGCAGAGGGAGCTGGGGAGCATTTTTAAGCAATAAAATCAGCAAATGTGTGTAAAACTCCAACCAAAGCTTTAGGATTCAAACCACTGCCTGTAACTAGTATAAAGGGGAGAGTTTTACTCTAAAAATCAAGATAATTTACTGGTAAAGCATGCTTTGTGAAGTTATGAGTTACAAGAAAACAAAGTGTACAGCAGGTGCTGGGAAGCATTTTTAAGCGATAAAAACTGCAAATGTGAGTAAAACTCCAACCAAAGCTTTGTGATTCAAACGACTGCCTGTAACTCGTATAAAGGGGAGAGTTTTACTCAAAAAAGCAAGAGAATTTACTGGGAAAGCATCCTTTGTGAAGTTATAAGTGAAAATAAAAAAAGTGTACAGCAGACGCTAGGAATAATTTTTAAGCAATAAAAACAGCAAATGTGTGTAAAACTCCAACCAAAGCTTTGGGATTCAAACCACTGCTTGTAACTGGGATAAAGGGGAGAGTTTTACTCTAAAAAGCAAGATACTTTACTGGGAAAGCATCCTTTGTGAATTTAAAAGTGAAAATAAAAAAAGTGTACAGCAGGCGCTGCGAAGCATTTTTAAGCAATAAAAACAGCAAATGTGTGTCAAACTCCAACCAAAGCTTTGGGATTAAAACAAGTGCCTGTAACTAGTATAAAGGGGAGAGTTCTACTCGAAAAGGCAAGAGAATTTACTGGGAAAACATCCTTTGTGAAGATATGTGTTAAAATAAAAAAAGTGTACAGCAGGTGCTGGGAAGCATTTTTAAGCAATAAAAACTGCAAATGTTTGTAAAACTCTAACCAAAGCTTTGGGATTCAAACCACTGCCTGTAACTAGTATGAAGGGGAGAGTTTTATTCTCAAAAGCAAGAGAATTTACTGGGAAAGCATCCTTTGTGAAGTGATGAGTTACAATAAAATAAGTGTACAGCAGAGGGAGCTGGGAAGCATTTTTAAGCAATAAAAACTGCAAATATGTGTAAAACTCCAACCAAAGCTTTGGGATTCAAACCACTTCCTGTAACTAGTATAAAGGGTAGAGTTTTACTCTAAAAAGCAAGAGAATGTACTGGGAAAGCATCCTTTGTGAAGTTATGAGTCAAAATAAAAAAAGTGTACAGCAGGCGCTGCGAAGCATTTTTAAGCAATAAAAACAGCAAATGTGTGTCAAACTCCAACCAAAGCTTTGGGATTAAAACAAGTGCCTGTAACTAGTATAAAGGGGAGAGTTCTACTCGAAAAGGCAAGAGAATTTACTGGGAAAGCATCCTTTGTGAAGTTATAAGTGAAAATAAAAAAAGTGTACAGCAGACGCTAGGAAGCATTTTTAAGCAATAAAAACAGCAAATGTGTGTAAAACTCCAACCAAAGCTTTGGGATTCAAACCACTGCTTGTAACTCGGATAAAGGGGAGAGTTCTCCTCTAAAAAGCAAGAGACTTTACTGGGAAAGCATCCTTTGTGAAGTTATGAGTGAAAATAAAAAAAGTGTACAGCAGGCGCTGGGAAGCATTTTTAAGCGATAAAAACAGTAAATGTGTGTCAAACTCCAACCAAAGCTTTGGGTTTCAAACCACTGCCTGTAACTAGTATAAAGGGGAGAGTTCTACTCGAAAAGGCAAGAGACTTTACTTGGAAATCATCCTTTGTGAAGTTTTGAGTCAAAATAAAAAATGTGTACAGTCGGCGCTGGGAAGCATTTTTAAGCAACAAAAACAGCAAATGTGTGTAAAACTCCAACCAAAGCTTTGGGATTCAAACCACTGCCTGTAACTAGTATAAAGAGGAGAGTTCTACTCGAAAAAGCAAGAGAATTTACTGGGAAAGCATACTTTGTGAAGTTATGAGTCAAAATAAAAAAGTGTACAGCATCGCTGGGAAGCATTTTTAAGCGAAATAAAATGCAAATGTGTGTAAAACTCACAAACCACAACCTGTAACAAGGATAAAGGGGAGGGTTTTACTCTAAAAAGCAAGAGAATTTACTGGGAAAGCATCCTTTGTGAAGTTTTGAGTTACAATAAAAAAGTGTACAGGAGAGGGAGCTCGGAAGCCTTTTTAAGCAATAAAAACTGCAAATGTGTGTAAAACTCCAACCAAAGCTTTAGGATTCAAACCACTGCCTGTAAGTCGTATAAAGGGGAGAGTTTTACTCTCAAAAGCAAGAGAATTTACTGGGAAAGCATCCTTTGTGAAGTTATGAGTTAAAATAAAAAAAGTGTACAGCAGAGGGAGCTGGGGAGCATTTTTAAGCAATAAAATCAGCAAATGTGTGTAAAACTCCAACCAAAGCTTTAGGATTCAAACCACTGCCTGTAACGAGTATAAAGGGGAGAGTTTTTCTCCAAAAAGCAAGAGAATTTACTGGGAAAGCATCCTTTGTAAAGTTAGAAGTTACAATAAAAAAAGTGTACAGCAGAGGGAGCTGGGGAGCATTTTTAAGCAATAAAATCAGCAAAAGTGTGTAGAACTCCAACCAAAGCTTTAGGATTCAAACCACTGCCTGTAACTAGTATAAAGGGGAGAGTTTTACTCTAAAAATCAATTTAATTTACTGGTAAAGCACGCTTTGTGAAGTTATGAGTTACAATAAAACAAAGTGTACAGCAGGCGCTGGGAAGCATTTTTATGCGATAAAAACTGCAAATGTGAGTAAAACTCCAACCAAAGCTTTGTGATTCAAACGACTGCCTGTAACTCGTATAAAGGGGAGAGTTTTACTCAAAAAAGCACGAGAATTTACTGGGAAAGCATCCTTTGTGAAGTTATAAGTGAAAATAAAAAAAGTGTACAGCAGACGCTAGGAAGCATTTTTAAGCAATAAAAACAGCAAATGTGTGTAAAACTCCAACCAAAGCTTTGGGATTCAAACCACTGCTTGTAACTCGGATAAAGGGGAGAGTTCTCCTCTAAAAAGCAAGAGACTTTACGGGGAAATCATCCTTTGTGAAGTTATGAGTGAAAATAAAAAAAGTGTACAGCAGGCGCTGGGAAGCATTTTTAAGCAATAAAAACTGCAAATGTGTGTAAAACTCCAACCAAAGCTTTGGGATTCAAACCACTGCCTGTAACTAGTATAAAGGGGAGAGTTTTACTCTAAAAAGAAAGAGACTTTACGGGGAAATCATCCTTTGTGAAGTTATGAGTGAAAATAAAAAAAGTGTACAGCAGGCGCTGGGAAGCATTTTTAAGCAATAAAAAATGCAAATTTTTGTAAAACTCCTACCAAAGCTTTGGGGTTCAAACCACTGCCTGTAACTAGTATAATGGGGAGAGTTTTACTCTAAAATGAAAGAGACTTTACTGGGAAAGCATCCTTTGTGAAGTTATTTGTTACAATAAAAACAAGTGTACAGCAGAGGGAGCTGGGAAGCATTTTGAAGCAATAAAAACAGCAAATGTATGTAAATATCTAACCAAAGCTTTGGGATTCAAACCACTGCCTGTAACTAGTATAAAGGGGAGAGTTTTACTCTTAAATGCAAGAGAATTTACTTGGAAAGCATCCTTTGTGAAGTTATGAGTCAAAATAAAAAAAAGTGTACAGCAGGCGCTGGGAAGCATTTTTAAGCAATAAAAACTGCAGATTTTTTTAAAACTCCTACCAAAGCTTTGGGATTCAAACCATTGCCTGTAACTCGTATAAAGGGGAGAGTTTTACTCTTAAATGCAAGAGAATTTACTTGGAAAGCATCCTTTGTGATGTTATGAGTCAAAATAAAAAAAGTGTACAGCATCGCTGCGAAGCATTTTTAAGCAATAAAAACAGCAAATGTGTGTCAAACTCCAACCAAAGCTTTGGGATTCAAACCACTGCTTGTAACTCGGATAAAGGGGAGAGTTCTCCTCTAAAAAGCAAGAGACTTTACTTGGAAAGCATCCTTTGTGAAGTTATGAGTCAAAATAAAAAAAGTGTACAGCAGGCGCTGCGAAGCATTTTTAAGCAATAAAAACAGCAAATGTGTGTCAAACTCCAACCAAAGCTTTGGGATTCAAACCACTGCCTGTAACTAGTATAAAGAGGAGAGTTCTACTCGAAAAAGCAAGAGAATTTACTGGGAAAGCATACTTTGTGAAGTTATGAGTCAAAATAAAAAAGTGTACAGCATCGCTGGGAAGCATTTTTAAGCGAAATAAAATGCAAATGTGTGTAAAACTCACAAACCACAACCTGTAACAAGGATAAAGGGGAGGGTTTTACTCTAATAAGCAAGAGAATTAACTGGGAAAGCATCCTTTGTGAAGTTTTGAGTTACAATAAAAAAGTGTACAGGACAGGGAGCTCGGAAGCCTTTTTAAGCAATAAAAACTGCAAATGTGTGTAAAACTCCAACCAAAGCTTTGGGATTCAAACCAGTGCCTGTAACTCGTATAAAGGGGAGAGTTTTACTCTCAAAAGCAAGAGAATTTACTGGGAAAGCATCCTTTGTGAAGTTATGAGTTAAAATAAAAAAAGTGTACAGCAGAGGGAGCTGGGGAGCATTTTTAAGCAATAAAATCAGCAAATGTGTGTAAAACTCCAACCAAAGCTTTAGGATTCAAACCACTGCCTGTAACGAGTATAAAGGGGAGAGTTTTTCTCCAAAAAGCAAGAGAATTTACTGGGAAAGCATCCTTTGTAAAGTTAGAAGTTACAATAAAAAAAGTGTACAGCAGAGGGAGCTGGGGAGCATTTTTAAGCAATAAAATCAGCAAAAGTGTGTAGAACTCCAACCAAAGCTTTAGGATTCAAACCACTGCCTGTAACTAGTATAAAGGGGAGAGTTTTACTCTAAAAATCAATTTAATTTACTGGTAAAGCACGCTTTGTGAAGTTATGAGTTACAATAAAACAAAGTGTACAGCAGGCGCTGGGAAGCATTTTTATGCGATAAAAACTGCAAATGTGAGTAAAACTCCAACCAAAGCTTTGTGATTCAAACGACTGCCTGTAACTCGTATAAAGGGGAGAGTTTTACTCAAAAAAGCACGAGAATTTACTGGGAAAGCATCCTTTGTGAAGTTATAAGTGAAAATATAAAAAGTGTACAGCAGACGCTAGGAAGCATTTTTAAGCAATAAAAACAGCAAATGTGTGTAAAACTCCAACCAAAGCTTTGGGATTCAAACCACTGCTTGTAACTCGGATAAAGGGGAGAGTTCTCCTCTAAAAAGCAAGAGACTTTACTGGGAAAGCATCCTTTGTGAAGTTATGAGTTTCAATATAAAAAGTGGACAGCAGAGGGAGCTGGTAAGCATTTTTAAGCGATAAAAACTGCAAATGTGTGTAAAACTCCAACCAAAGCTTTGGGATTCAAACCACTGCCTGTAACTAGTATGAAGGGGAGAGTTTTACTCTAAGAAGCAAGAGAATTTACCAGGAAAGCATCCTCAGTGAAGTTATGAGTTACAATAAAAAAAGTGGACAGTAGAGGGAGCTGGGAAGCATTATTTAGCAATAAAAACTGCAAATGTGTATAAAACTCCAACCAAAGCTTTGGGATTCAAACCACTGCCTGTCAATAGTATGCAGGGGAGAGTTCTAATTTAAAAAGCAAGAGACTTTAATGGGAAAGCATCCTTCGTGAAGTTATGAGTCAAAACAAAAAAAGTGTACAGCAGGCGCTGGGAAGTATTTTTTAAGCGATAAAAACTGCAAATGTGTGTAAAACTCACAAACCACAACCTGTAACTAGTATAAAGGGGAGAGTTTAAATCTAAAAAGCAAGAGAATTTACTGGGAAAGCATCGTTTGTGAAGTTCTGAGTCAAAATATAAAAAGTGTACAGCAGGCACTGGGAAGCATTTTTAAGCAATAAAAACTGCAAATGTGTGTAAAACTCCAACCAAAGCTTTGGGATTCAAACCACTGCCTGTAACTTGTATAAAGGGGAGAGTTTTACTCTAAAATGCAAGAGAATTTATTTGGAAATCATCCTTTGTGAAGTTATGAGTTACAATAAAAAAAGTGGACAGCAGAGGGAGCTGGTAAGCATTTTTAAGCGATAAAAACTGCAAATGTGTGTAAAACTCCAACCAAAGCTTTGGGATTCAAACCACTGCCTGTAACTAGTATGAAGGGGAGAGTTTTACTCTAAGAAGCAAGATAATTTACCAGGAAAGCATCCTCAGTGAAGTTATGAGTTACAATAAAAAAAGTGGACAGCAGAGGGAGCTGGGAAGCATTATTTAGCAATAAAAACTGCAAATGTGTGTAAAACTCAAACCAAAGCTTTGGGATTCAAACCACTGCCTGTAACTAGTATAAAGGGGAGAGTTTTTCTCTAAAAATCAAGAGAATCAATTGGGAAAGCATCCTTTGTGAAGTTATGAGTCACAATAAAAAAGGTATAAAGCATCGGGAGCTGGGAAGCATTTTTAAGCAATAAAAACTGCAAATGTGTGGAAAACTCCAACCAAAGCTTTGGGATTCAAACCACTGCCTGTAACTAGTATAAAGGGGAGAGTTTTACTCTAAAAAGCAAGAGAATTTACCGGGAAAGCATCTTTAGTGAAGTTATGAGTTATAATAAAAATAAGTGTACAGCAGGCGCTGGGAAGCATTTTTAAGCGATAAAAACTGCAAATGTGTGTAAAACTCCAACCAAAGCTTTGGGATTCAAACCACTGCCTGTAACTAGTATAAAGGGGAGAGTTTTACTCTAAAAAGCAAGATAATTTCCAGAGAAAGCATCCTTTGTGAAGTTATGAGTAAAAAAAAAAAAAGTGTACAGCAGACGCTGGGAAGCATTTTTAAGCAATAAAAACTGCAAATGTGTATAAAACTCCAACCAAAGCTTTGGGATTCAAACCAGTGCCTGTAACTAGTATAAAGGGGAGAGTTCTACTCGAAAAGGCAAGAGAATTTACTGGGAAAGCATCCTTTGTGAAGTTATGAGTTAAAATAAAAAAAGTGTACAGCAGGTGCTGGGAAGCATTTTTAAGCAATAAAAACTGCAAATGTGTGTAAAACTCCAACCAAAGCTTTGGGATTCAAACCACTTCCTGTAACTAGTATAACGGGAAGAGTTATACTCCAAAAAACAAGAGACTTTACTGGGAAAGCATCCTTTGTGAAGTTATGAATTACAATTAAAAAAGTGAACAGCAGAGGGAGCTGGGGAGCATTTTTAAGTAATAAAAACAGCAAATGTGTGTAAAACTCCAACCAAAGCTTTGGGATTCAAACCACTGCCTGTAACTAGTATAACGGGGGGAGTTATACTCTAAAAAACAAGAGACTTTACTGGGAAAGCATCCTTTGTGAAATTATGAGTTACAATAAAAAAAGTGTACAGCAGAGGGAGCTGGGGAGCATTTTTAAGTAATAAAAACAGCAAATGTGTGTAAAACTCCAACCAAAGCTTTGGGATTCAAACCACTGCCTGTAACTAGTATAAAGGGGAGAGTTCTCTTCGAAAAAGCAAGAGAATTTACTGTGAAAGCATCCTTTGTGAAGTTATCAGTGAAAATATAAAAAGTGTACAGCAGGCGCTGGGAAGCATTTCTAAGCAATAAAAACAGCAAATGTGTGTAAAACTCCAACCAAAGCTTTGGGATTCAAATCACTGCCTGTAACTAGTGTAAAGGGGAGAGTTTTACTCTTAAATGCAAGAGAATTTACTTGGAAAGCATCCTTTGTGAAGTTATGAGTCAAAATAAAAAAAGTGTACAGCAGGCGCTGGCAAGCATTTTTAAGCAATAAAAACTGCAAATGTTTGTAAAAGTCCAACCAAAGCTTTGGGATTCAAACCACTGCCTGTAACTAGTATAAAGGGGAGAGTTTTACTCTAAAAAGCAAGAGAATGTACTGGGAAAGCATCCTTTGTGAAGTTATGAGTCAAAATAAAAGAAGTGTACAGCAGGCGCTGGGAAGCATTTTTCAGCAATAAAAACTGCAAATGTGTGTAAAACTCCAACCAAAGCTTTGGGATTCAAACCACTGCGCGTAACTAGTATAACGGGGAGAGTTATACTCCAAAAAACAAGAGACTTTACTTGGAAAGCATCATTTGTGAAGTTATGAGTCAAAATTAAAAAAAGTGTACAGCAGGCGCTGGGAAGCATTTTTAAGCAATAAAAACTGCAAATGTGTGTAAATCTCCAACCAAAGCTTTGGGATTCAAACCACTGCCTGTAACTAGTATAACGGGGAGAGTTATACTCCAAAATGCAAGAGAATTTACTGGGAAACCATCCTTTGTGAAGTTATGAGTTACAAAAAAAAAAGTGTACAGCAGATGCTGGGAAGGATTTTTCAGCAATAAAAACTGCAAATGTTTGTAAAACTCCAACCAAACTTTGGGATTCAAACCACTGCCTGTAACTAGTATAAAGGGGAGAGTTTTACTCTAAGAAGCAAGAGAATTTACTTGGAAAGCATCCTCAGTGAAGTTATGAGTTTCAATAAAAAAAGTGGACAGTAGAGGGAGCTGGGAAGCATTATTTAGCAATAAAAACTGCAAATGTGTTTAAAACTCAAACCAAAGCTTTGGGATTCAAACCACTGCCTGTAACTAGTATAAAGGGGAGAGTTTTTCTCTAAAAAGCAAGAGAATTAATTGGGAAAGCATCCTTTGTGAAGTTATGAATTACAATTAAAAAAGTGAACAGCAGAGGGAGCTGGGGAGCATTTTTAAGTAATAAAAACAGCAAATGTGTGTAAAACTCCAACCAAAGCTTTGGGATTCAAACCACTGCCTGTAACTAGTATAACGGGGGGAGTTATACTCTAAAAAACAAGAGACTTTACTGGGAAAGCATCCTTTGTGAAATTATGAGTTACAATAAAAAAAGTGTACAGCAGAGGGAGCTGGGGAGCATTTTTAAGTAATAAAAACAGCAAATGTGTGTAAAACTCCAACCAAAGCTTTGGGATTCAAACCACTGCCTGTAACTAGTATAAAGGGGAGAGTTCTCTTCGAAAAAGCAAGAGAATTTACTGTGAAAGCATCCTTTGTGAAGTTATCAGTGAAAATATAAAAAGTGTACAGCAGGCGCTGGGAAGCATTTCTAAGCAATAAAAACAGCAAATGTGTGTAAAACTCCAACCAAAGCTTTGGGATTCAAATCACTGCCTGTAACTAGTGTAAAGGGGAGAGTTTTACTCTTAAATGCAAGAGAATTTACTTGGAAAGCATCCTTTGTGAAGTTATGAGTCAAAATAAAAAAAGTGTACAGCAGGCGCTGGCAAGCATTTTTAAGCAATAAAAACTGCAAATGTTTGTAAAAGTCCAACCAAAGCTTTGGGATTCAAACCACTGCCTGTAACTAGTATAAAGGGGAGAGTTTTACTCTAAAAAGCAAGAGAATGTACTGGGAAAGCATCCTTTGTGAAGTTATGAGTCAAAATAAAAGAAGTGTACAGCAGGCGCTGGGAAGCATTTTTCAGCAATAAAAACTGCAAATGTGTGTAAAACTCCAACCAAAGCTTTGGGATTCAAACCACTGCGCGTAACTAGTATAACGGGGAGAGTTATACTCCAAAAAACAAGAGACTTTACTTGGAAAGCATCATTTGTGAAGTTATGAGTCAAAATTAAAAAAAGTGTACAGCAGGCGCTGGGAAGCATTTTTAAGCAATAAAAACTGCAAATGTGTGTAAATCTCCAACCAAAGCTTTGGGATTCAAACCACTGCCTGTAACTAGTATAACGGGGAGAGTTATACTCCAAAATGCAAGAGAATTTACTGGGAAACCATCCTTTGTGAAGTTATGAGTTACAAAAAAAAAAGTGTACAGCAGACGCTGGGAAGGATTTTTCAGCAATAAAAACTGCAAATGTTTGTAAAACTCCAACCAAACTTTGGGATTCAAACCACTGCCTGTAACTAGTATAAAGGGGAGAGTTTTACTCTAAGAAGCAAGAGAATTTACTTGGAAAGCATCCTCAGTGAAGTTATGAGTTTCAATAAAAAAAGTGGACAGTAGAGGGAGCTGGGAAGCATTATTTAGCAATAAAAACTGCAAATGTGTTTAAAACTCAAACCAAAGCTTTGGGATTCAAACCACTGCCTGTAACTAGTATAAAGGGGAGAGTTTTTCTCTAAAAAGCAAGAGAATTAATTGGGAAAGCATCCTTTGTGAAGTTATGAGTCACAATAAAAAAAGGTGTACAGCAGAGGGAGCTGGGAAGCATTTTTAAGCAATAAAAACTGCAAATGTGTGTAAAACTCCAACCAAAGCTTTGGGATTCAAACCACTGCCTGTAACTAGTATAAAGGGGAGAGTTTTACTCTAAAAAGCAAGAGAATTTACCGGGAAAGCATCTTTAGTGAAGTTATGAGTTATAATAAAAATAAGTGTACAGCAGGCGCTGGGAAGCATTTTCAAGCGATAAAAACTGCAAATGTGTGTAAAACTCCAACCAAAGCTTTGGGATTCAAACCACTGCCTGTAACTAGTATAAAGGGGAGAGTTTTACTCTAAAAAGCAAGATAATTTCCAGAGAAAGCATCCTTTGTGAAGTTATGAGTAAAAAAAAAAAAAGTGTACAGCAGACCGCTGGGAAGCATTTTTAAGCAATAAAAACTGCAAATGTGTATAAAACTCCAACCAAAGCTTTGGGATTCAAACCACAGCCTGTCAATAGTATGCAGGGGAGAGTTCTAATTTAAAAAGCAAGAGACTTTAATGGGAAAGCATCCTTCGTGAAGTTATGAGTCAAAACAAAAAAAGTGTACAGCAGGCGCTGGGAAGTATTTTTTAAGCGATAAAAACTGCAAATGTGTGTAAAACTCACAAACCACAACCTGTAACTAGTATAAAGGGGAGAGTTTAACTCTAAAAAGCAAGAGAATTTACTGGGAAAGCATCGTTTGTGAAGTTCTGAGTCAAAATATAAAAAGTGTACAGCAGGCGCTGGGAAGCATTTTTAAGCAATAAAAACTGCAAATGTGTGTAAAACTCCAACCAAAGCTTTGGGATTCAAACCACTGCCTGGAACTAGTATAAAGGGGAGAGTTTTACTCTAAAATGCAAGAGAACTTACTTGGAAAGCATCCTTTGGGAAGTTATGAGTCAAAATAAAAAAGGTGTAAAGCAGGCGCTGGGAAGCATTTTTAGGCAATAAAAACTGCAAATGTGTGTAAAACTCACAAACCACAACCTGGAACTTGTATAAAGGGGAGAGTTTTACTCTAAAAAGCAAGAGAATTTACCGGGAAAGCATCCTTAGTGAAGTTATGAGTGACAATATAAAAAGTGGACAGCAGAGGGAGCTGGTAAGCATTTTTAAGCGATAAAAACTGCAAATGTGTGTAAAACTCCAACCAAAGCTTTGGGATTCAAACCACTGCCTGTAACTAGTATGAAGGGGAGAGTTTTACTCTAAGAAGCAAGAGAATTTACCAGGAAAGCATCCTCAGTGAAGTTATGAGTTACAATAAAAAAAGTGGACAGTAGAGGGAGCTGGGAAGCATTATTTAGCAATAAAAACTGCAAATGTGTATAAAACTCCAACCAAAGCTTTGGGATTCAAACCACTGCCTGTCAATAGTATGCAGGGGAGAGTTCTAATTTAAAAAGCAAGAGACTTTAATGGGAAAGCATCCTTCGTGAAGTTATGAGTCAAAACAAAAAAAGTGTACAGCAGGCGCTGGGAAGTATTTTTTAAGCGATAAAAACTGCAAATGTGTGTAAAACTCACAAACCACAACCTGTAACTAGTATAAAGGGGAGAGTTTAAATCTAAAAAGCAAGAGAATTTACTGGGAAAGCATCGTTTGTGAAGTTCTGAGTCAAAATATAAAAAGTGTACAGCAGGCACTGGGAAGCATTTTTAAGCAATAAAAACTGCAAATGTGTGTAAAACTCCAACCAAAGCTTTGGGATTCAAACCACTGCCTGTAACTTGTATAAAGGGGAGAGTTTTACTCTAAAATGCAAGAGAATTTATTTGGAAATCATCCTTTGTGAAGTTATGAGTTACAATAAAAAAAGTGGACAGCAGAGGGAGCTGGTAAGCATTTTTAAGCGATAAAAACTGCAAATGTGTGTAAAACTCCAACCAAAGCTTTGGGATTCAAACCACTGCCTGTAACTAGTATGAAGGGGAGAGTTTTACTCTAAGAAGCAAGATAATTTACCAGGAAAGCATCCTCAGTGAAGTTATGAGTTACAATAAAAAAAGTGGACAGCAGAGGGAGCTGGGAAGCATTATTTAGCAATAAAAACTGCAAATGTGTGTAAAACTCAAACCAAAGCTTTGGGATTCAAACCACTGCCTGTAACTAGTATAAAGGGGAGAGTTTTTCTCTAAAAATCAAGAGAATCAATTGGGAAAGCATCCTTTGTGAAGTTATGAGTCACAATAAAAAAGGTATAAAGCATCGGGAGCTGGGAAGCATTTTTAAGCAATAAAAACTGCAAATGTGTGGAAAACTCCAACCAAAGCTTTGGGATTCAAACCACTGCCTGTAACTAGTATAAAGGGGAGAGTTTTACTCTAAAAAGCAAGAGAATTTACCGGGAAAGCATCTTTAGTGAAGTTATGAGTTATAATAAAAATAAGTGTACAGCAGGCGCTGGGAAGCATTTTTAAGCGATAAAAACTGCAAATGTGTGTAAAACTCCAACCAAAGCTTTGGGATTCAAACCACTGCCTGTAACTAGTATAAAGGGGAGAGTTTTACTCTAAAAAGCAAGATAATTTCCAGAGAAAGCATCCTTTGTGAAGTTATGAGTAAAAAAAAAAAAAGTGTACAGCAGACGCTGGGAAGCATTTTTAAGCAATAAAAACTGCAAATGTGTATAAAACTCCAACCAAAGCTTTGGGATTCAAACCAGTGCCTGTAACTAGTATAAAGGGGAGAGTTCTACTCGAAAAGGCAAGAGAATTTACTGGGAAAGCATCCTTTGTGAAGTTATGAGTTAAAATAAAAAAAGTGTACAGCAGGTGCTGGGAAGCATTTTTAAGCAATAAAAACTGCAAATGTGTGTAAAACTCCAACCAAAGCTTTGGGATTCAAACCACTTCCTGTAACTAGTATAACGGGAAGAGTTATACTCCAAAAAACAAGAGACTTTACTGGGAAAGCATCCTTTGTGAAGTTATGAATTACAATAAAAAAAGTGAACAGCAGAGGGAGCTGGGGAGCATTTTTAAGTAATAAAAACAGCAAATGTGTGTAAAACTCCAACCAAAGCTTTGGGATTCAAACCACTGCCTGTAACTAGTATAACGGGGGGAGTTATACTCTAAAAAACAAGAGACTTTACTGGGAAAGCATCCTTTGTGAAATTATGAGTTACAATAAAAAAAGTGTACAGCAGAGGGAGCTGGGGAGCATTTTTAAGTAATAAAAACAGCAAATGTGTGTAAAACTCCAACCAAAGCTTTGGGATTCAAACCACTACCTGTAACTAGTATAAAGGGGAGAGTTCTCTTCGAAAAAGCAAGAGAATTTACTGTGAAAGCATCCTTTGTGAAGTTATCAGTGAAAATATAAAAAGTGTACAGCAGGCGCTGGGAAGCATTTCTAAGCAATAAAAACAGCAAATGTGTGTAAAACTCCAACCAAAGCTTTGGGATTCAAATCACTGCCTGTAACTAGTGTAAAGGGGAGAGTTTTACTCTTAAATGCAAGAGAATTTACTTGGAAAGCATCCTTTGTGAAGTTATGAGTCAAAATAAAAAAAGTGTACAGCAGGCGCTGGCAAGCATTTTTAAGCAATAAAAACTGCAAATGTTTGTAAAAGTCCAACCAAAGCTTTGGGATTCAAACCACTGCCTGTAACTAGTATAAAGGGGAGAGTTTTACTCTAAAAAGCAAGAGAATGTACTGGGAAAGCATCCTTTGTGAAGTTATGAGTCAAAATAAAAGAAGTGTACAGCAGGCGCTGGGAAGCATTTTTCAGCAATAAAAACTGCAAATGTGTGTAAAACTCCAACCAAAGCTTTGGGATTCAAACCACTGCGCGTAACTAGTATAACGGGGAGAGTTATACTCCAAAAAACAAGAGACTTTACTTGGAAAGCATCATTTGTGAAGTTATGAGTCAAAATTAAAAAAAGTGTACAGCAGGCGCTGGGAAGCATTTTTAAGCAATAAAAACTGCAAATGTGTGTAAATCTCCAACCAAAGCTTTGGGATTCAAACCACTGCCTGTAACTAGTATAACGGGGAGAGTTATACTCCAAAATGCAAGAGAATTTACTGGGAAGCCATCCTTTGTGAAGTTATGAGTTACAAAAAAAAAAGTGTACAGCAGACGCTGGGAAGGATTTTTCAGCAATAAAAACTGCAAATGTTTGTAAAACTCCAACCAAACTTTGGGATTCAAACCACTGCCTGTAACTAGTATAAAGGGGAGAGTTTTACTCTAAGAAGCAAGAGAATTTACTTGGAAAGCATCCTCAGTGAAGTTATGAGTTTCAATAAAAAAAGTGGACAGTAGAGGGAGCTGGGAAGCATTATTTAGCAATAAAAACTGCAAATGTGTTTAAAACTCAAACCAAAGCTTTGGGATTCAAACCTCTGCCTGTAACTAGTATAAAGGGGAGAGTTTTACTCGAAAATGCAAGAGAATTTATTTGGAAATCATCCTTTGTGAAGTTATGAGTTACAATAAAAAAAGTGGACAGCAGAGGGAGCTGGTAAGCATTTTTAAGCGATAAAAACTGCAAATGTGTGTAAAACTCCAACCAAACCTTTGGGATTCAAACCACTGCCTGTAACTAGTATGAAGGGGAGAGTTTTACTCTAAGAAGCAAGATAATTTACCAGGAAAGCATCCTCAGTGAAGTTATGAGTTACAATAAAAAAAGTGGACAGCAGAGGGAGCTGGGAAGCATTATTTAGCAATAAAAACTGCAAATGTGTGTAAAACTCCAACCAAAGCTTTGGGATTCAAAACACTGCCTGTAACTAGTATAAAGGGGAGAGTTTTACTCTAAAAAGCAAGAGAATTTCATGGGAAAGCATCCTTTGTGAAGTTATGAGTGAAAATAAAAAAACGTGTACAGCAGGCGCTGGGAAGCATTTTTAAGCAATAAAAACTGCAAATGTGTGTAAAACTCCAACCAAATTTTTGGGATTCAAACCACTGCCTGTAATTAATATAAAGGGGAGAGTTTTACTCGAAACAGCAAGAGAATCTACTTGGAAAGCATCCTTTGTGAAGTTATGAGTCAAAATAAAAAATGTGTACAGCAGGCACTGGGAAGCATTTTAAGCAACAAAAACTGCAAATGTGTGTAAAAAACCCCAACCAAAGCTTTGGGACTCAAACCACGGCCTGTAACTGGTATAAAGCGGAGTTTTACACTAAAAAGCAAGAGAATTTACTGGGACAGCATCCTTTGTGAAGTTTTGAGTTACAATAAAAAAAGTGTGCAACATGCGCAGGGAAGCATTTTTAAGCGATAAAAACTGCAAATGTATCTAAAACTCCAACCAAAGCTTTGGGATTCAAACCACTGCCTGCAACATGTATAAAGGGGAGAGTTCTACTCTAAAAAGCAAGAGACTTTACTGGGAAAGCATTATTTGTGAAGTTATGAGTGAAAATAAAATAAGTGTACAGCAGAGGGAGCTGGGAAGCATTTTTAAGCAATAAAAACAGCAAATGTTTGTAAAACTCCAACCAAAGCTTTGGGATTCAAACCACTGCCTGTAACTAGTATAAAGGGGAGAGTTTTACTCTAAAAACCAAGAGAATTAACTGGGAAAGCATCCTTTGTGAAGTTATGGGTGAAAATAAAAAAAGTTTACAGCAGAGGAAGCTGGGAAGCATTTTTAAGCGATAAAAACTGCAAATGTGTGTAAAACTCCAACCAAAGCTTTGGGATTCAAACAACTGCCTGTAACGAGTAAGAAGGGGATAGTTTTACTCTAAAAACCAAGAGAATTTCCTGGGACAGCATCCTTTGTGAAGTTATGAGTTACAAAAAAAAAAGTGTACAGCAGGCGCTGGGAAGCATTTTTAAGCGATAAAAACAGCAAATGTGTGTAAAACTCCAACCAAAGCTTTGGGATTAAAACCACTGCCTGTAACTAGTATAAAGGGGAGAGTTTTCCTCTAAAATGCAATAGAATTTATTTGAAAGCATCATTTGTGAAGTTATGAGTGAAAATAAAAAAAGTGTACAGCAGAGGAAGCTGGGAAGCATTATTAAGCAATAAAAACAGCAAATGTATGTAAAACTCCAAACAAAGCTTTGAGATTCAAACCACTGCCTGTAACTAGTATAAAGGGGAGAGTTTTACTCTAAAAAGCAAGAG
>NW_026904318.1:0-41290 GCF_024500275.1 Phycodurus eques | reverse complement strand
CTGACAGCTGGATTCCCACCGATCGTTTGTTTCACATCTTAGCCCACTAGTTAAAAAGTAGGCGCTAAAATGTCCTGCCAAAGTCACATAGGTCGTCATGTTACAATTTAGTCAATAAAGGCCTATTACTGGAGAGAAACCGAGTGCTTTGATGCTCGCCGTTCGGCCCCACAGCCGTCCAGAGACGCAGGGGAGGCCTCCCCTAAAAGCTGGATTCCCACCGATCGTTTGTTTCAAATCTTAGCCCACTAGTTCAAACGTAGGGCGCTAAAAAGTCCTGCCAAAGTCACATAGGTCATCATGTTACAATTTAGTCAATAAAGGCCAACTACTGGAACGAAACCGAGTGCTTTGACGCTCGCCGTTCGGCCCCACGACCTCAGAGAGGCTTGGAAGAGGCCTCCCCTGAAAGCTGGATTCCCACCGATCGTTTGTTTCAAATCTTAGCCCAGTAGCTGAAAAGTAGGCGCAAAAAAGTCCTGCCAAAACCACATCTGTCGTCATGTTACAATTTACTCAATAAAGGCCTACTACTGGAGAGAAACCAAGTGCTTTGACGCTCACCGTTCTGGCCCCAAAGCCGTCCAGAGACTCGGGGGAGGCCTCCCCTGAAAGCTGGATTCCCACCGATCGTTTGTTTCAAATCTTAGCCCACTTGCTCAAAAGTAAGCGCTAAAAATCCCTGCCAAATTCACATAGGTTGTGATGTTACAATTTAGTCAATAAAGGGTTACTACTTGAGCGAAACCGAGTGCTTCGACGCTCGCCGTTCGGCCCCACGAGCTCAGAGAGGCTTGGAAGAGGCCTCCCTTGAAAGCTGGATTCCCAAGGCTTGTCTGTGTGAATTCCTAGCCCGCTCGGCTGAAATTAAGCGACCTAAAGTCGTGCCAAAGTCAAATCGGTCGTCATGTTACTCGAGCGAAACTGAGTGCTTTAACGGTCGCCGCTCGGCCCCACAGCAGTCCAGAGACTCGGGGGAGGCCTCCCCTGAAAGCTGGATTCCCACCGATCGTTTGTTTTAAATCTTAGCCCACTAGCTCAAACGTAGACGCTAAAAAGTCCTGCCAAGATAACATAGGTCGTTATGTTACAATTTAGTCAATAAAGGCCTATTACTGGACCGAAACTGAGTGCTTTAACGCTCGCCGCTCAGCCCCACAGCCGTCCAGAGACTCAGGGGAGGCCTCCCCTGAAAGCTGGATTCCCACCGATCGTTTGTTTCAAATCTTAGCCCAGTAGCTGAAAAGTAGGCGCTAAAAAGTCCTGCCAAAATTACATAGGTCGTCATGTTACAATTTACTCAATAAAGGCCGACTACTGGAGAGAAACCGAGTGCTTTGACGCTCGCCGTTCGGCCCAAACAACCGTCCAGAGACTCGGGGGCGGACTCCCCTGAAAGCTGGATTCCCACCGATCGTTTGTTTCAAATCTTAGCGCACTAGGTCAAAAGTAAGCGCTAAAAAGTCCTGCCAAAGTCACAGAGGTTGTCATGTTACAATTTAGTCAATAAAGGCCTACTACTGGAGCGAAACCGAGTGCTTTGACGCTCGCCGTTCGGCCCCACGACCTCTGAGAGGCTTGGAAGAGGCCTCCCCTGAAAGCTGGATTCCCACCGATCGTTTTTTTCAAATCTTAGCCCAGTAGCTGAAAAGTAGGCGCTACAAAGTCCTGCCAAAATCACATAGGTCGTCATGTTATAATTTACTCAATAAAGGCCTACCACTGGAGAGAAACCGAGTGCTTTGACGCTCGCCGTTCGGCCCCACAGCCGTCCAGAGACTCGGGAGAGGCCTCCCCTGAAAGCTGGATTCCCACCGATCGTTTGTTTAAAATCTTAGCCCACTAGTTCAAAAGTAGGCGCTAAAAAGTCCTGCCAAAGTCACATAGGTCATCATGTTACAATTTAGTCAATAAAGGCCAACTACTGGAACGAAACCGAGTGCTTTGACGCTCGCCGTTCGGCCCCACGACCTCAGAGAGGCTTGGAAGAGGCCTCCCCTGAAAGCTGGATTCCCACCGATCGTTTGTTTCAAATCTTAGCCCAGTAGCTGAAAAGTAGGCGCAAAAAAGTCCTGCCAAAACCACATCGGTCGTCATGTTACAATTTACTCAATAAAGGCCTACTACTGGAGAGAAACCAAGTGCTTTGACGCTCACCGTTCGGCCCCAAAGCCGTCCAGAGACTCGGGGGAGGCCTCCCCTGAAAGCTGGATTCCCACCGATCGTTTGTTTCAAATCTTAGCCCACTTGCTCAAAAGTAAGCGCTAAAAATCCCTGCCAAATTCACATAGGTTGTGATGTTACAATTTAGTCAATAAAGGGTTACTACTTGAGCGAAACCGAGTGCTTCGACGCTCGCCGTTCGGCCCCACGAGCTCAGAGAGGCTTGGAAGAGGCCTCCCTTGAAAGCTGGATTCCCAAGGCTTGTCTATGTGAATTCCTAGCCCGCTCGGCTGAAATTAAGCGACCTAAAGTCGTGCCAAAGTCAAATCGGTCGTCATGTTACTCGAGCGAAACTGAGTGCTTTAACGGTCGCCGCTCGGCCCCACAGCAGTCCAGAGACTCGGGGGAGGCCTCCCCTGAAAGCTGGATTCCCACCGATCGTTTGTTTTAAATCTTAGCCCACTAGCTCAAACGTAGACGCTAAAAAGTCCTGCCAAGATAACATAGGTCGTTATGTTACAATTTAGTCAATAAAGGCCTATTACTGGACAGAAACTGAGTGCTTTAACGCTCGCCGCTCAGCCCCACAGCCGTCCAGAGACTCAGGGGAGGCCTCCCCTGAAAGCTGGATTCCCACCGATCGTTTGTTTCAAATCTTAGCCCAGTAGCTGAAAAGTAGGCGCTAAAAAGTCCTGCCAAAATTACATAGGTCGTCATGTTACAATTTACTCAATAAAGGCCGACTACTGGAGAGAAACAGAGTGCTTTGACGCTCGCCGTTCGGCCCCACAGCCGTCCAGAGACTCGGGGGGGGGGCCTCCCCTGAAAGCTGGATTCCCACCGATCGTTTGTTTCACATCTTAGCCCACTAGCTCAAAAGTAAGCAATAAGAAGTCCTGCCAAAGTCACATAGGTCGTCATGTTACAATTTAGTCAATAAAGGCCTACTACGGGAGCGAAACCGAGTGCTTTGACGCTCGCCGTTCGGCCCCACGAGCTCCGAGAGGCTTGGAAGAGGCCTCCCTTGAAAGCTGGATTCCCAAGGCTTGTCTGTGTGAATTCCTAGCCCACTAGGCTGAAATTAAGCGACCTAAAGTCGTGCCGAAGTCAAATCGGTCGTCATGGTACTCGAGCGAAACTGAGTGCTTTAACGGTCGCCGCTCGGCCCCACAGCAGTCCAGAAACTCGGGGAGGCCTCCCCTGAAAGGTGGATTCCCACCGATCGTTTGTTTTAAATCTTAGCCCAGTAGCTGAAAAGTAAGCGCTAAAATGTCCTGCCAAAGTCACATAGGTTGTCATGTTACAATTTAGTCAATAAAGGCCTACTACTGGAGCGAAACCGAGTGCTTTGACGCTCGCCGTTTGGGCCCACGACCTCCGAGAGGCTTGGAAGAGGGCTCCCCTGAAAGCTGGATTCCCACCGATCGTTTGTTTCAAATCTTAGCCCACTACCCGAATGTTAGGCGCTAAAAAGTCTTGCCAAAGTCACATAGGTCGTTATGTTACAATTTAGTCAATAAAGGCCTACTACTGGAGAGAAACCGAATGCTATGACGCTCGCCATTTGGCCCCACGACCTCCGAGAGGCTTGGAAGAGGCCTCCCCTGAAAGCTGGATTCCCAAGGATTGTCTGTGTGAATTCCTAGCCCGCTATGCTGAAATTAAGCGACCTAAAGTCGTGCCGAAGTCAAATCGGTCGTCATGGTACTCGAGCGAAACTGAGTGCTTTAACGCCCGCCGCTCGGCCACACAGCCGTCCAGAGACTCGGGGGCGGACTCCCCTGAAAGCTGGATTCCCACCGATCGTTTGTTTCAAATCTTAGCGCACTAGGTCAAAAGTAAGCGCTAAAAAGTCCTGCCAAAGTCACATAGGTCGTCATGTTACAATTTAGTCAATAAAGGCCTACTACTGGAGAGAAACCGAGTGCTTTGACGCTCGCCGTTCGGCCCCACAGCCGTCCAGAGACTCGGGAGAGGCCTCCCCTGACAGCTGGATTCCCACCGATCGTTTGTTTCACATCTTAGCCCACTAGTTAAAAAGTAGGCGCTAAAATGTCCTGCCAAAGTCACATAGGTCGTCATGTTACAATTTAGTCAATAAAGGCCTATTACTGGAGAGAAACCGAGTGCTTTGATGCTCGCCGTTCGGCCCCACAGCCGTCCAGAGACGCAGGGGAGGCCTCCCCTAAAAGCTGGATTCCCACCGATCGTTTGTTTCAAATCTTAGCCCACTAGTTCAAACGTAGGCGCTAAAAAGTCCTGCCAAAGTCACATAGGTCATCATGTTACAATTTAGTCAATAAAGGCCAACTACTGGAACGAAACCGAGTGCTTTGACGCTCGCCGTTCGGCCCCACGACCTCAGAGAGGCTTGGAAGAGGCCTCCCCTGAAAGCTGGATTCCCACCGATCGTTTGTTTCAAATCTTAGCCCAGTAGCTGAAAAGTAGGCGCAAAAAAGTCCTGCCAAAACCACATCTGTCGTCATGTTACAATTTACTCAATAAAGGCCTACTACTGGAGAGAAACCAAGTGCTTTGACGCTCACCGTTCGGCCCCAAAGCCGTCCAGAGACTCGGGGGAGGCCTCCCCTGAAAGCTGGATTCCCACCGATCGTTTGTTTCAAATCTTAGCCCACTTGCTCAAAAGTAAGCGCTAAAAATCCCTGCCAAATTCACATAGGTTGTGATGTTACAATTTAGTCAATAAAGGGTTACTACTTGAGCGAAACCGAGTGCTTCGACGCTCGCCGTTCGGCCCCACGAGCTCAGAGAGGCTTGGAAGAGGCCTCCCTTGAAAGCTGGATTCCCAAGGCTTGTCTATGTGAATTCCTAGCCCGCTCGGCTGAAATTAAGCGACCTAAAGTCGTGCCAAAGTCAAATCGGTCGTCATGTTACTCGAGCGAAACTGAGTGCTTTAACGGTCGCCGCTCGGCCCCACAGCAGTCCAGAGACTCGGGGGAGGCCTCCCCTGAAAGCTGGATTCCCACCGATCGTTTGTTTTAAATCTTAGCCCACTAGCTCAAACGTAGACGCTAAAAAGTCCTGCCAAGATAACATAGGTCGTTATGTTACAATTTAGTCAATAAAGGCCTATTACTGGACCGAAACTGAGTGCTTTAACGCTCGCCGCTCAGCCCCACAGCCGTCCAGAGACTCAGGGGAGGCCTCCCCTGAAAGCTGGATTCCCACCGATCGTTTGTTTCAAATCTTAGCCCAGTAGCTGAAAAGTAGGCGCTAAAAAGTCCTGCCAAAATTACATAGGTCGTCATGTTACAATTTACTCAATAAAGGCCGACTACTGGAGAGAAACAGAGTGCTTTGACGCTCGCCGTTCGGCCCCACAGCCGTCCAGAGACTCGGGGGGGGGGCCTCCCCTGAAAGCTGGATTCCCACCGATCGTTTGTTTCACATCTTAGCCCACTAGCTCAAAAGTAAGCAATAAGAAGTCCTGCCAAAGTCACATAGGTCGTCATGTTACAATTTAGTCAATAAAGGCCTACTACGGGAGCGAAACCGAGTGCTTTGACGCTCGCCGTTCGGCCCCACGAGCTCCGAGAGGCTTGGAAGAGGCCTCCCTTGAAAGCTGGATTCCCAAGGCTTGTCTGTGTGAATTCCTAGCCCACTAGGCTGAAATTAAGCGACCTAAAGTCGTGCCGAAGTCAAATCGGTCGTCATGGTACTCGAGCGAAACTGAGTGCTTTAACGGTCGCCGCTCGGCCCCACAGCAGTCCAGAAACTCGGGGAGGCCTCCCCTGAAAGGTGGATTCCCACCGATCGTTTGTTTTAAATCTTAGCCCAGTAGCTGAAAAGTAAGCGCTAAAATGTCCTGCCAAAGTCACATAGGTTGTCATGTTACAATTTAGTCAATAAAGGCCTACTACTGGAGCGAAACCGAGTGCTTTGACGCTCGCCGTTTGGGCCCACGACCTCCGAGAGGCTTGGAAGAGGGCTCCCCTGAAAGCTGGATTCCCACCGATCGTTTGTTTCAAATCTTAGCCCACTACCCGAATGTTAGGCGCTAAAAAGTCTTGCCAAAGTCACATAGGTCGTTATGTTACAATTTAGTCAATAAAGGCCTACTACTGGAGAGAAACCGAATGCTATGACGCTCGCCATTTGGCCCCACGACCTCCGAGAGGCTTGGAAGAGGCCTCCCCTGAAAGCTGGATTCCCAAGGATTGTCTGTGTGAATTCCTAGCCCGCTATGCTGAAATTAAGCGACCTAAAGTCGTGCCGAAGTCAAATCGGTCGTCATGGTACTCGAGCGAAACTGAGTGCTTTAACGCCCGCCGCTCGGCCACACAGCCGTCCAGAGACTCGGGGGCGGACTCCCCTGAAAGCTGGATTCCCACCGATCGTTTGTTTCAAATCTTAGCGCACTAGGTCAAAAGTAAGCGCTAAAAAGTCCTGCCAAAGTCACATAGGTCGTCATGTTACAATTTAGTCAATAAAGGCCTACTACTGGAGAGAAACCGAGTGCTTTGACGCTCGCCGTTCGGCCCCACAGCCGTCCAGAGACTCGGGAGAGGCCTCCCCTGACAGCTGGATTCCCACCGATCGTTTGTTTCACATCTTAGCCCACTAGTTAAAAAGTAGGCGCTAAAATGTCCTGCCAAAGTCACATAGGTCGTCATGTTACAATTTAGTCAATAAAGGCCTATTACTGGAGAGAAACCGAGTGCTTTGATGCTCGCCGTTCGGCCCCACAGCCGTCCAGAGACGCAGGGGAGGCCTCCCCTAAAAGCTGGATTCCCACCGATCGTTTGTTTCAAATCTTAGCCCACTAGTTCAAACGTAGGCGCTAAAAAGTCCTGCCAAAGTCACATAGGTCATCATGTTACAATTTAGTCAATAAAGGCCAACTACTGGAACGAAACCGAGTGCTTTGACGCTCGCCGTTCGGCCCCACGACCTCAGAGAGGCTTGGAAGAGGCCTCCCCTGAAAGCTGGATTCCCACCGATCGTTTGTTTCAAATCTTAGCCCACTACCCGAATGTTAGGCGCTAAAAAGTCTTGCCAAAGTCACATAGGTCGTTATGTTACAATTTAGTCAATAAAGGCCTACTACTGGAGAGAAACCGAATGCTATGACGCTCGCCATTTGGCCCCACGACCTCCGAGAGGCTTGGAAGAGGCCTCCCCTGAAAGCTGGATTCCCAAGGATTGTCTGTGTGAATTCCTAGCCCGCTATGCTGAAATTAAGCGACCTAAAGTCGTGCCGAAGTCAAATCGGTCGTCATGGTACTCGAGCGAAACTGAGTGCTTTAACGGTCGCCGCTCGGCCCCACAGCAGTCCGAGAAACTCGGGGAGGCCTCCCCTGAAAGGTGGATTCCCACCGATCGTTTGTTTTAAATCTTAGCCCAGTAGCTGAAAAGTAAGCGCTAAAATGTCCTGCCAAAGTCACATAGGTTGTCATGTTACAATTTAGTCAATAAAGGCCTACTACTGGAGCGAAACCGAGTGCTTTGACGCTCGCCGTTTGGGCCCACGACCTCCGAGAGGCTTGGAAGAGGGCTCCCCTGAAAGCTGGATTCCCACCGATCGTTTGTTTCAAATCTTAGCCCACTACCCGAATGTTAGGCGCTAAAAAGTCTTGCCAAAGTCACATAGGTCGTTATGTTACAATTTAGTCAATAAAGGCCTACTACTGGAGAGAAACCGAATGCTATGACGCTCGCCATTTGGCCCCACGACCTCCGAGAGGCTTGGAAGAGGCCTCCCCTGAAAGCTGGATTCCCAAGGATTGTCTGTGTGAATTCCTAGCCCGCTATGCTGAAATTAAGCGACCTAAAGTCGTGCCGAAGTCAAATCGGTCGTCATGGTACTCGAGCGAACCTGAGTGCTTTAACGCCCGCCGCTCGGCCACACAGCCGTCCAGAGACTCGGGGGCGGACTCCCCTGAAAGCTGGATTCCCACCGATCGTTTGTTTCAAATCTTAGCGCACTAGGTCAAAAGTAAGCGCTAAAAAGTCCTGCCAAAGTCACATAGGTCGTCATGTTACAATTTAGTCAATAAAGGCCTACTACTGGAGAGAAACCGAGTGCTTTGATGCTCGCCGTTCGGCCCCACAGCCGTCCAGAGACGCAGGGGAGGCCTCCCCTGAAAGCTGGATTCCCACCGATCGTTTGTTTCAAATCTTAGCGCACTAGTTCAAAAGTAAGCACTGAAAAGTCCTGCCAAAGTCACATAGGTTGTCATGTTACAATTTAGTCAATAAAGGCCTACTACGGGAGCGAAACCGAGTGCTTTGACGCTCGCCGTTCGGCCCCACGAGCCTCCGAGAGGCTTGGAAGAGGCCTCCCTTGAAAGCTGGATTCCCAAGGCTTGTCTGTGTGAATTCCTAGCCCACTAGGCTGAAATTAAGCGACCTAAAGTTGTGCCGAAGTCAAATCGGTGAACATGGTACTCGAGCGAAACTGAGTGCTTTAACGGTCGCCGCTCGGCCCCACAGCCGTCCAGAGACTCGGGGGTGGCCTCCCCTGAAAGCTGGATTCCCACCGATCGTTTGTTTCAAATCTTAGCCCACTACCTGAATGTTAGGCGCTAAAAAGTCTTGCCAAAGTCACATAGGTCGTTATGTTACAATTTAGTCAATAAAGGCCTACTACTGGAGAGAAACCGAATGCTATGACGCTCGCCATTCGGCCCCACGACCTCCGAGAGGCTTGGAAGAGGCCTCCCCTGAAAGCTGGATTCCCAAGGATTGTCTGTGTGAATTCCTAGCCCGCTATGCTGAAATTAAGCGACCTAAAGTCGTGCCGAAGTCAAATCGGTCGTCATGGTACTCGAGCGAAACTGAGTGCTTTAACGCCCGCCGCTCGGCCACACAGCCGTCCAGAGACTCGGGGGCGGACTCCCCTGAAAGCTGGATTCCCACCGATCGTTTGTTTCAAATCTTAGCGCACTAGGTCAAAAGTAAGCGCTAAAAAGTCCTGCCAAAGTCACATAGGTCGTCATGTTACAATTTAGTCAATAAAGGCCTACTACTGGAGAGAAACCGAGTGCTTTGACGCTCGCCGTTCGGCCCCACAGCCGTCCAGAGACGCAGGGGAGGCCTCCCCTGACAGCTGGATTCCCACCGATCGTTTGTTTCAAATCTTAGCCCACTAGTTCAAAAGTAGGCGCTAAAAAGTCCTGCCAAAGTCACATAGGTTCATCATGTTACAATTTAGTCAATAAAGGCCTACTACTGGAGACGAAACCGAGTGCTTTGACGCTCGCCGTTCGGCCCCACAGACCGTCCAGAGAGGCTTGGAAGAGGCCTCCCCTGAAAGCTGGATTCCCACCGATCGTTTGTTTCAAATCTTAGCCCACTAGTTAAAAAGTAGGCGCTAAAATGTCCTGCCAAAGTCACATAGGTCGTCATGTTACAATTTAGTCAATAAAGGCCTACTACTGGAGAGAAACCGAGTGCTTTGATGCTCGCCGTTCGGCCCCACAGCCGTCCAGAGACGCAGGGGAGGCCTCCCCTGAAAGCTGGATTCCCACCGATCGTTTGTTTCAAATCTTAGCCCAGTAGCTGAAAAGTAGGCGCAAAAAAGTCCTGCCAAAACCACAACGGTCGTCATGTTACAATTTACTCAATAAAGGCCTACTACTGGAGAGAAACCAAGTGCTTTGACGCTCGCCGTTCGGCCCCACGACCTCCGAGAGGCTTGGAAGAGGCCTCCCCTGAAAGCTGGATTCCCACCGATCGTTTGTTTCAAATCTTAGCCCAGTAGCTGAAAAGTAAGCGCTAAAAATTCCTGCCAAATTCACATAGGTTGTGATGTTACAATTTAGTCAATAAAGGGTTACTACTTGAGCGAAACCGAGTGCTTCGACGCTCGCCGTTCGGCCCCACGAGCTCAGAGAGGCTTGGAAGAGGCCTCCCTTGAAAGCTGGATTCCCAAGGCTTCTCTGTGTGAATTCCTAGCCCGCTCGGCTGAAATTAAGCGACCTAAAGTCGTGCCAAAGTCAAATCGGTCGTCATGTTACTCGAGCGAAATTGAGTGCTTTAACGGTCGCCGCTCGGCCCCACAGCAGTCCAGAGACTCGGGGGAGGCCTCCCCTGAAAGCTGGATTCCCACCGATCGTTTGTATTAAATCTTAGCCCACTAGCTCAAACGTAGACGCTAAAAAGTCCTGCCAAGATAACATAGGTCGTTATGTTACAATTTAGTCAATAAAGGCCTATTACTGGACCGAAACTGAGTGCTTTAACGCTCGCCGCTCAGCCCCACAGCCGTCCAGAGACTCAGGGGAGGCCTCCCCTGAAAGCTGGATTCCCACCGATCGTTTGTTTCAAATCTTAGCCCAGTAGCTGAAAAGTAGGCGCTAAAAAGTCCTGCCAAAATTACATAGGTCGTCATGTTACAATTTACTCAATAAAGGCCGACTACTGGAGAGAAACCGAGTGCTTTGACGCTCGCCGTTCGGCCCCACAGCCGTCCAGAGACTCGGGGGGGGGCCTCCCCTGAAAGCTGGATTCCCACCGATCGTTTGTTTCACATCTTAGCCCACTAGCTCAAAAGTAAGCAATAAGAAGTCCTGCCAAAGTCACATAGGTCGTCATGTTACAATTTAGTCAATAAAGGCCTACTACTGGAGCGAAACCGAGTGCTTTGACGCTCGCCGTTTGGGCCCACGACCTCCGGGAGGCTTGGAAGAGGGCTCCCCTGAAAGCTGGATTCCCACCGATCGTTTGTTTCAAATCTTAGCCCACTACCTGAATGTTAGGCGCTAAAAAGTCTTGCCAAAGTCACATAGGTCGTTATGTTACAATTTAGTCAATAAAGGCCTACTACTGGAGAGAAACCGAATGCTATGACGCTCGCCATTCGGCCCCACGACCTCCGAGAGGCTTGGAAGAGGCCTCCCCTGAAAGCTGGATTCCCAAGGATTGTCTGTGTGAATTCGTAGCCCGCTATGCTGAAATTAAGCGACCTAAAGTCGTGCCGAAGTCAAATCGGTCGTCATGGTACTCGAGCGAAACTGAGTGCTTTAACGCCCGCCGCTCGGCCACACAGCCGTCCAGAGACTCGGGGGCGGACTCCCCTGAAAGCTGGATTCCCACCGATCGTTTGTTTCAAATCTTAGCGCACTAGGTCAAAAGTAAGCGCTAAAAAGTCCTGCCAAAGTCACATAGGTCGTCATGTTACAATTTAGTCAATAAAGGCCTACTACTGGAGAGAAACCGAGTGCTTTGATGCTCGCCGTTCGGCCCCACAGCCGTCCAGAGACGCAGGGGAGGCCTCCCCTGAAAGCTGGATTCCCACCGATCGTTTGTTTCAAATCTTAGCCCAGTAGCTGAAAGGTAGGCGCTACAAAGTCCTGCCAAAGTCACATAGGTCGTCATGTTACAATTTAGTCAATAAAGTCCGACTACTGGAGCGAAACCGAGTGCTTTGACGCTCGCCATTCGGCCCCACGACCTCCGAGAGGCTTGGAAGAGGCCTCCCCTGAAAACTGGATTCCCACCGATCGTTTATTTCAAATCTTAGCCAAGTAGCTGAAAAGTAGGCGCTAAAACGTCCTGCCATTATCACATAGGTCGTCATGTTACAATTTAGTCAATAAAGGCCTACTACTGGAGAGAAACCGAGTGCTTTGACGCTCGCCGTTCGGCCCCACGAGCTCCGAGAGGCTTGGAAGAGGCCTCCCTTGAAAGCTGGATTCCCAAGGCTTGTCTGTGTGAATTCCTAGCCCGCTCGGCTGAAATTAAGTGACCTAAAGTTGTGCCGAAGTCAAATCGGTCGTCATGGTACTTGAGCGAAACTGAGTGCTATTACGCTCGCCGCTCGGCCCCACAGCCGTCCAGAGACTCGGGGGAGGCCTCCCCTGAAAGCTGGATTCCCAACGATCGTTTGTTTCAAATCTTAGCCCAGTAGCTGAGAAGTAGGCACTAAAAAGTCCTGCCAAAATCACATAGGTCGTCATGTTACAATTTACTCAATAAAGGCCGACTACTGGAGCGAAACCGAGTGCTTTGACGCTCGCCGTTCGGCCCCACGACCTCCGAGAGGCTTGGAAGAGGCCTCCTCTGAAAGCTGGATTCCCATCGATCGTTTGTTTCAAATCTTAGCCCAGTAGCTGAAAAGTAGGCGCAAAAAAGTCCTGCCAAAATCACATCGGTCGTCATGTTACAATTTACTCAATAAAGGCCTACTACTGGAGAGAAACCGAGTGCTTTGACGCTCATCGTTCGGCCCCACAGCCGTCCAGAGACTCAGGGGAGGCCTCCCCTGAAAGCTGGATTTCCACCGATCGTTTGTTTCAAATCTTTGCCCAGTAACTGAAAAGTAGGCGCTAAAATGTCCTGCCAAAGTCACATAGGTCGTCATGTTACAATTTAGTCAATAAAAGCCTACTACTGGAGCGAAACCGAGTGCTTTGACGCTCGCCGTTCGGCCTCACGAGCTCCGAGAGGCTTGGAAGAGGCCCCCCTTTAAAGCTGGATTCCCAAGGCTTGTCTGTGTAAATTCCTAGCCCGCTAGGCAGAAATTAAGCGACCTAAAGTCGTGCCGAAGTCAAATCGGTCGTCATGGTACTTGAGCGAAACTGAGTGCTTTAACGCTCGCCGTTCGCCCCCACAGCCGTCCAGAGACTCGGGGGAGGCCTCCCCTGAAAGCCGGATTCCCACCGATCGTTTGTTTCAAATCTTAGCGCACTAGGTCAAAAGTAAGCGCTAAAAAGTCCTCCCAAAGTCACATAGGTTGTCATGTTACAATTTAGTCAATAAAGGCCTACTACTGGAGCGAAACAGAGTGCTTTGACGCTCGCCGTTCGGCCCCACGACCTCCGAGAGGCTTGGAAGAGGCCTCCCCTGAAAGCTGGATTCCCACCGATCGTTTATTTCAAATCTTAGCCCAGTAGCTGAAAAGTAGGCGCTAAAAAGTCCTGCCAAAATCACATAGGTCGTCATGTTACAATTTACTCAATAAAGGCCTACTACTGGAGTAGAAACCGAGTGCTTTGACGCTCGCCGTTCGGCCCCTACAGCCGTCCAGAGACTCGGGGGAGGCCTCCCCTGAAAGCTGGATTCCCACCGATCGTTTGTTTCAAATCTTAGCCCACTAGCTCAAAAGTAAGCGCTAAAAAGTCCTGCCAAAGTCACATAGGTCGTCATGTTACAATTTAGTCAATAAAAGCCTACTACTGGAGCGAAACCGAGTGCTTTGACGCTCGCCGTTCGGCGTCACGAGCTCCGAGAGGCTTGGAAGAGGCCCCCCTTTAAAGCTGGATTCCCAAGGCTTGTCTGTGTAAATTCCTAGCCCGCTAGGCAGAAATTAAGCGACCTAAAGTCGTGCCGAAGTCAAATCGGTCGTCATGGTACTTGAGCGAAACTGAGTGCTTTAACGCTCGCCGTTCGCCCCCACAGCCGTCCAGAGACTCGGGGGAGGCCTCCCCTGAAAGCCGGATTCCCACCGATCGTTTGTTTCAAATCTTAGCGCACTAGGTCAAAAGTAAGCGCTAAAAAGTCCTCCCAAAGTCACATAGGTTGTCATGTTACAATTTAGTCAATAAAGGCCTACTACTGGAGCGAAACAGAGTGCTTTGACGCTCGCCGTTCGGCCCCACGACCTCCGAGAGGCTTGGAAGAGGCCTCCCCTGAAAGCTGGATTCCCACCGATCGTTTATTTCAAATCTTAGCCCAGTAGCTGAAAAGTAGGCGCTAAAAAGTCCTGCCAAAATCACATAGGTCGTCATGTTACAATTTACTCAATAAAGGCCAACTACTGGAGAGAAACCGAGTGCTTTGACGCTCGCCGTTCGCCCCTACAGCCGTCCAGAGACTCGGGGGAGGCCTCCCCTGAAAGCTGGATTCCCACCGATCGTTTGTTTCAAATCTTAGCCCACTAGCTCAAAAGTAAGCGCTAAAAAGTCCTGCCAAAGTCACATAGGTCGTCATGTTACAATTTAGTCAATAAAAGCCTACTACTGGAGCGAAACCGAGTGCTTTGACGCTCGCCGTTCGGCCTCACGAGCTCCGAGAGGCTTGGAAGAGGCCTCCCTTTAAAGCTGGATTCCCAAGGCTTGTCTGTGTAAATTCCTAGCCCGCTAGGCAGAAATTAAGCGACCTAAAGTCGTGCCGAAGTCAAATCGGTCGTCATGGTACTTGAGCGAAACTGAGTGCTTTAACGCTCGCCGTTCGCCCCCACAGCCGTCCAGAGACTCGGGGGAGGCCTCCCCTGAAAGCCGGATTCCCACCGATCGTTTGTTTCAAATCTTAGCGCACTAGGTCAAAAGTAAGCGCTAAAAAGTCCTCCCAAAGTCACATAGGTTGTCATGTTACAATTTAGTCAATAAAGGACTACTACTGGAGCGAAACAGAGTGCTTTGATGCTCGCCGTTCGGGCCCCACAGCCGTCCAGAGACGCAGTGGAGAGGCCTCCCCTGAAAGCTGGATTCCCTCCGATCGTTTGTTTCAAATCTTAGCCCACTAGTTCAAAAGTAGGCGCTAAAAAGTCCTGCCAAAGTCACATAGGTCAGTCATGTTACAATTTAGTCAATAAAGGCCTACTACTGGAGCGAAACCGAGTGCTTTGACGCTCAGCCGTTCGGCCCCACAGCCTGTCCAGAGACGCAGGGGAGGCCTCCCCTAAAAGCTGGATTCCCTCCGATCGTTTGTTTCAAATCTTAGCCCACTAGTTCAAAAGTAGGCGCTAAAAAGTCCTGCCAAAGTCACATAGGTCATCATGTTACAATTTAGTCAATAAAGGCCAACTACTGGAACGAAACCGAGTGCTTTGACGCTCGCCGTTCGGGCCCACGACCTCCGAGAGGCTTGGAAGAGGCCTCCCCTGAAAGCTGGATTCCCATCGATCGTTTGTTTCAAATCTTAGCCCAGTAGCTGAAAAGTAGGCGCAAAAAAGTCCTGCCAAAATCATATCGGTCGTCATGTTACAATTTACTCAATAAAGGCCTACTACTGGAGAGAAACCGAGTGCTTTGACGCTCATCGTTCGGCCCCACAGCCGTCCAGAGACTCGGGGGAGGCCTCCCCTGAAAGCTGGATTCCCACCGATCGTTTGTTTCAAATCTTAGCCCAGTAACTGAAAAGTAGGCGCTAAAATGTCCTGCCAAAGTCACATAGGTCGTCATGTTACAATTTAGTCAATAAAGGCCTGCTACTGGAGCGAAACAGAGTGCTTTGACGCTCGCCGTTCGGGCCCACGACCTCCGAGAGGCTTGGAAGAGGCCTCCCCTGAAAGCTGGATTCCCACCGATCGTTTATTTCAAATCTTAGCCCAGTAGCTGAAAAGTAGGCGCTAAAAAGTCCTGCCAAAATCACATAGGTCGTCATGTTACAATTTACTCAATAAAGGCCAACTACTGGAGAGAAACCGAGTGCTTTGACGATCGCCGTTCGCCCCTACAGCCATCCAGAGACTCGGGGGAGGCCTCCCCTGAAAGCTGGATTCCCACCGATCGTTTGTTTCAAATCTTAGCCCACTAGCTCAAAAGTAAGCGCTAAAAAGTCCTGCCAAAGTCACATAGGTCGTCATGTTACAATTTAGTCAATAAAAGCCTACTACTGGAGCGAAACCGAGTGCTTTGACGCTCGCCGTTCGGCCTCACGAGCTCCGAGAGGCTTGGAAGAGGCCTCCCTTTAAAGCTGGATTCCCAAGGCTTGTCTGTGTAAATTCCTAGCCCGCTAGGCAGAAATTAAGCGACCTAAAGTCGTGCCGAAGTCAAATCGGTCGTCATGGTACTTGAGCGAAACTGAGTGCTTTAACGCTCGCCGTTCGCCCCCACAGCCGTCCAGAGACTCGGGGGAGGCCTCCCCTGAAAGCCGGATTCCCACCGATCGTTTGTTTCAAATCTTAGCGCACTAGGTCAAAAGTAAGCGCTAAAAAGTCCTCCCAAAGTCACATAGGTTGTCATGTTACAATTTAGTCAATAAAGGACTACTACTGGAGCGAAACAGAGTGCTTTGACGCTCGCCGTTCGGGCCCACGACCTCCGAGAGGCTTGGAAGAGGCCTCCCCTGAAAGCTGGATTCCCATCGATCGTTTGTTTCAAATCTTAGCCCAGTAGCTGAAAAGTAGGCGCTAAAATGTCCTGCCAAAATCACATAGGTCGTCATGTTACAATTTAGTCAATAAAGGCCTCCGACTGGACCGAAACTGAGTGCTTTAACGCTCGCCGATCGGCCCCACAGCTGTCCAGAGACTCGGGGGAGGCCTCCCCTGAAAGCTGGATTCGCACCGATCGTTTGTTTCAAATCTTAGCGCACTAGGTCAAAAGTAAGCGCTAAAAAGTCCTCCCAAAGTCACATAGGTTGTCATGTTACAATTTAGTCAATAAAGGCCTAATACTGGAGCGAAACCGAGTGCTTTGACGCTCGCCGTTCGGGCCCACGACCTCCGAGAGTCTTGGAAGAGGCCTCCCCTGAAAGGTGGCTTCCCACCGATCGTTTGTTTCAAATCTTAGCCCAGTAGCTGAAAAGTAGGCGCTAAAAAGTCCTGCCAAAATCACATAGGTCGTCATGTTACAATTTAGTCAATAAAGGCCTCCGACTGGACCGAAACTGAGTGCTTTAACGCTCGCCGATCGGCCCCACAGCTGTCCAGAGACTCGGGGAGGCCTCCCCTGAAAGCTGGATTACCACCGATCGTTTGTTTCAAATCTTAGCGCACTAGGTCAAAAGTAAGCGCTAAAAAGTCCTCCCAAAGTCACATAGGTCGTCATGTTACAATTTAGTCAATAAAAGCCTACTACTGGAGCGAAACCGAGTGCTTTGACGCTCGCCGTTCGGGCCCACGACCTCCGAGAGGCTTGGAAGAGGCCTCCCCTGAAAGCTGGATTCCCACCGATCGTTTGTTTCAAATCTTAGCCCACTAGCTCAAAAGTAAGCGCTAAAAAGTCCTGCCAAAGTCACATAGGTCGTCATGTTACAATTTAGTCAATAAAAGCCTACTACTGGAGCGAAACCGAGTGCTTTGACGCTCGCCGTTCGGCCTCACGAGCTCCGAGAGGCTTGGAAGAGGCCTCCCTGAAAGCTGGCTTCCCACCGATCGTTTGTTTCAAATCTTAGCCCAATAGCTGAAAAGTAGGCGCTAAAAAGTACTGCCAAAGACACGTAGGTCGTCATGCTACAATTTAGTCAATAAAAGCCTACTACTGGAGCGAAACCGAGTGCTTTGACGCTCGCCGTTCGGCCTCACAAGCTCCGAGAGGCTTGGAAGAGGCCTCCCTTTAAAGCTGGATTCCCAAGGCTTGTCTGTGTAAATTCCTAGCCCGCTAGGCAGAAATTAAGCGACCTAAAGTCGTGCCGAAGTCAAATCGGTCGTCATGGTACTTGAGCGAAACTGAGTGCTTTAACGCTCGCCGCTCGGCCCCACAGCCTTCCAGAGACTCTGGGGAGGACTCCCCTGAAAGCTGGATTCCCACCGATCGTTTGTTTCAAATCTTAGCGAACTAGGTCAAAAGTAAGCGCTAAAAAGTCCTCCCAAAGTCACATAGGTTGTCATGTTACAATTTAGTCAATAAAGGCCTACTACTGGAGCGAAACAGAGTGCTTTGACGCTCGCCGTTCGGGCCCACGACCTCCGAGAGGCTTGGAAGAGGCCTCCCCTGAAAGCTGGCTGCCGACCGATCGTTTGTTTCAAATCTTAGCCCAGTAGCTGAAAAGTAGGCGCTAAAATGTCCTGCCAAAATCACATAGGTCGTCATGTTACAATTTAGTCAATAAAGGCCTCCGACTGGACCGAAACTGAGTGCTTTAACGCTCGCCGATCGGCCCCACAGCTGTCCAGAGACTCGGGGGAGGCCTCCCCTGAAAGCTGGATTACCACCGATCGTTTGTTTCAAATCTTAGCGCACTAGGTCAAAAGTAAGCGCTAAAAAGTCCTCCCAAAGTCACATAGGTTGTCATGTTACAATTTAGTCAATAAAGGCCTAATACTGGAGCGAAACCGAGTGCTTTGACGCTCGCCGTTCGGGCCCACGACCTCCGAGAGGCTTGGAAGAGGCCTCCCCTGAAAGCTGGATTCCCACCGATCGTTTGTTTCAAATCTTAGCCCACTAGCTCAAAAGTAAGCGCTAAAAAGTCCTGCCAAAGTCACATAGGTCGTCATGTTACAATTTAGTCAATAAAAGCCTACTACTGGAGCGAAACCGAGTGCTTTGACGCTCGCCGTTCGGCCTCACGAGCTCCGAGAGGCTTGGAAGAGGCCCCCCTTTAAAGCTGGATTCCCAAGGCTTGTCTGTGTAAATTCCTAGCCCGCTAGGCAGAAATTAAGCGACCTAAAGTCGTGCCGAAGTCAAATCGGTCGTCATGGTACTTGAGCGAAACTGAGTGCTTTAACGCTCGCCGTTCGCCCCCACAGCCGTCCAGAGACTCGGGGGAGGCCTCCCCTGAAAGCCGGATTCCCACCGATCGTTTGTTTCAAATCTTAGCGCACTAGGTCAAAAGTAAGCGCTAAAAAGTCCTCCCAAAGTCACATAGGTTGTCATGTTACAATTTAGTCAATAAAGGCCTACTACTGGAGCGAAACAGAGTGCTTTGACGCTCGCCGTTTGGCCCCACGACCTCCGAGAGGCTTGGAAGAGGCCTCCTCTGAAAGCTGGATTCCCATCGATCGTTTGTTTCAAATCTTAGCCCAGTAGCTGAAAAGTAGGCGCAAAAAAGTCCTGCCAAAATCATATCGGTCGTCATGTTACAATTTACTCAATAAAGGCCTACTACTGGAGAGAAACCGAGTGCTTTGACGCTCGCCGTTCGGCCCCACGAGCTCTGAGAGGCTTGGAAGAGGCCTCCCTTGAAAGCTGGATTCCCAAGGCTTGTCTGTGTGAATTCCTAGCCCGCTCGGCTGAAATTAAGTGACCTAAAGTTGTGCCGAAGTCAAATCGGTCGTCATGGTACTTGAGCGAAACTGAGTGCTAATACGCTCGCCGCTCGGCCCCACAGCCGTCCAGAGACTCGGGGGAGGCCTCCCCTGAAAGCTGGATTCCCAACGATCGTTTGTTTCAAATCTTAGCCCAGTAGCTGAGAAGTAGGCACTAAAAAGTCCTGCCAAAATCACATAGGTCGTCATGTTACAATTTACTCAATAAAGGCCGACTACTGGAGCGAAACCGAGTGCTTTGACGCTCGCCGTTCGGCCCCACGACCTCCGAGAGGCTTGGAAGAGGCCTCCTCTGAAAGCTGGATTCCCATCGATCGTTTGTTTCAAATCTTAGCCCAGTAGCTGAAAAGTAGGCGCAAAAAAGTCCTGCCAAAATCACATCGGTCGTCATGTTACAATTTACTCAATAAAGGCCTACTACTGGAGAGAAACCGAGTGCTTTGACGCTCATCGTTCGGCCCCACAGCCGTCCAGAGACTCGGGGGAGGCCTCCCCTGAAAGCTGGATTCCCACCGATCGTTTGTTTCAAATCTTTGCCCAGTAACTGAAAAGTAGGCGCTAAAATGTCCTGCCAAAGTCACATAGGTCGTCATGTTACAATTTAGTCAATAAAAGCCTACTACTGGAGCGAAACCGAGTGCTTTGACGCTCGCCGTTCGGCCTCACGAGCTCCGAGAGGCTTGGAAGAGGCCCCCCTTTAAAGCTGGATTCCCAAGGCTTGTCTGTGTAAATTCCTAGCCCGCTAGGCAGAAATTAAGCGACCTAAAGTCGTGCCGAAGTCAAATCGGTCGTCATGGTACTTGAGCGAAACTGAGTGCTTTAACGCTCGCCGTTCGCCCCCACAGCCGTCCAGAGACTCGGGGGAGGCCTCCCCTGAAAGCCGGATTCCCACCGATCGTTTGTTTCAAATCTTAGCGCACTAGGTCAAAAGTAAGCGCTAAAAAGTCCTCCCAAAGTCACATAGGTTGTCATGTTACAATTTAGTCAATAAAGGCCTACTACTGGAGCGAAACAGAGTGCTTTGACGCTCGCCGTTCGGCCCCACGACCTCCGAGAGGCTTGGAAGAGGCCTCCTCTGAAAGCTGGATTCCCATCGATCGTTTGTTTCAAATCTTAGCCCAGTAGCTGAAAAGTAGGCGCAAAAAAGTCCTGCCAAAATCATATCGGTCGTCATGTTACAATTTAGTCAATAAAGGCCTGCTACTGGAGCGAAACAGAGTGCTTTGACGCTCGCCGTTCGGGCCCACGACCTCCGAGAGGCTTGGAAGAGGCCTCCCCTGAAAGCTGGATTCCCACCGATCGTTTATTTCAAATCTTAGCCCAGTAGCTGAAAAGTATGCGCTAAAAAGTCCTGCCAAAATCACATAGGTCGTCATGTTACAATTTACTCAATAAAGGCCAACTACTGGAGAGAAACCGAGTGCTTTGACGATCGCCGTTCGCCCCTACAGCCGTCCAGAGACTCGGGGGAGGCCTCCCCTGAAAGCTGGATTCCCACCGATCGTTTGTTTCAAATCTTAGCCCACTAGCTCAAAAGTAAGCGCTAAAAAGTCCTGCCAAAGTCACATAGGTCGTCATGTTACAATTTAGTCAATAAAAGCCTACTACTGGAGCGAAACCGAGTGCTTTGACGCTCGCCGTTCGGCCTCACGAGCTCCGAGAGGCTTGGAAGAGGCCTCCCTTTAAAGCTGGATTCCCAAGGCTTGTCTGTGTAAATTCCTAGCCCGCTAGGCAGAAATTAAGCGACCTAAAGTCGTGCCGAAGTCAAATCGGTCGTCATGGTACTTGAGCGAAACTGAGTGCTTTAACGCTCGCCGTTCGCCCCCACAGCCGTCCAGAGACTCGGGGGAGGCCTCCCCTGAAAGCCGGATTCCCACCGATCGTTTGTTTCAAATCTTAGCGCACTAGGTCAAAAGTAAGCGCTAAAAAGTCCTCCCAAAGTCACATACGTTGTCATGTTACAATTTAGTCAATAAAGGACTACTACTGGAGCGAAACAGAGTGCTTTGATGCTCGCCGTTCGGCCCCACAGCCGTCCAGAGACGCAGGGGAGGCCTCCCCTAAAAGCTGGATTCCCTCCGATCGTTTGTTTCAAATCTTAGCCCACTAGTTCAAAAGTAGGCGCTAAAAAGTCCTGCCAAAGTCACATAGGTCATCATGTTACAATTTAGTCAATAAAGGCCAACTACTGGAACGAAACCGAGTGCTTTGACGCTCGCCGTTCGGCCCCACGACCTCCGAGAGGCTTGGAAGAGGCCTCCCCTGAAAGCTGGATTCCCACCGATCGTTTGTTTCAAATCTTTGCCCAGTAACTGAAAAGTAGGCGCTAAAATGTCCTGCCAAAGTCACATAGGTCGTCATGTTACAATTTAGTCAATAAAAGCCTACTACTGGAGCGAAACCGAGTGCTTTGACGCTCGCCGTTCGGCCTCACGAGCTCCGAGAGGCTTGGAAGAGGCCCCCCTTTAAAGCTGGATTCCCAAGGCTTGTCTGTGTAAATTCCTAGCCCGCTAGGCAGAAATTAAGCGACCTAAAGTCGTGCCGAAGTCAAATCGGTCGTCATGGTACTTGAGCGAAACTGAGTGCTTTAACGCTCGCCGTTCGCCCCCACAGCCGTCCAGAGACTCGGGGGAGGCCTCCCCTGAAAGCCGGATTCCCACCGATCGTTTGTTTCAAATCTTAGCGCACTAGGTCAAAAGTAAGCGCTAAAAAGTCCTCCCAAAGTCACATAGGTTGTCATGTTACAATTTAGTCAATAAAGGCCTACTACTGGAGCGAAACAGAGTGCTTTGACGCTCGCCGTTCGGCCCCACGACCTCCGAGAGGCTTGGAAGAGGCCTCCTCTGAAAGCTGGATTCCCATCGATCGTTTGTTTCAAATCTTAGCCCAGTAGCTGAAAAGTAGGCGCAAAAAAGTCCTGCCAAAATCATATCGGTCGTCATGTTACAATTTAGTCAATAAAGGCCTGCTACTGGAGCGAAACAGAGTGCTTTGACGCTCGCCGTTCGGGCCCACGACCTCCGAGAGGCTTGGAAGAGGCCTCCCCTGAAAGCTGGATTCCCACCGATCGTTTATTTCAAATCTTAGCCCAGTAGCTGAAAAGTATGCGCTAAAAAGTCCTGCCAAAATCACATAGGTCGTCATGTTACAATTTACTCAATAAAGGCCAACTACTGGAGAGAAACCGAGTGCTTTGACGATCGCCGTTCGCCCCTACAGCCGTCCAGAGACTCGGGGGAGGCCTCCCCTGAAAGCTGGATTCCCACCGATCGTTTGTTTCAAATCTTAGCCCACTAGCTCAAAAGTAAGCGCTAAAAAGTCCTGCCAAAGTCACATAGGTCGTCATGTTACAATTTAGTCAATAAAAGCCTACTACTGGAGCGAAACCGAGTGCTTTGACGCTCGCCGTTCGGCCTCACGAGCTCCGAGAGGCTTGGAAGAGGCCTCCCTTTAAAGCTGGATTCCCAAGGCTTGTCTGTGTAAATTCCTAGCCCGCTAGGCAGAAATTAAGCGACCTAAAGTCGTGCCGAAGTCAAATCGGTCGTCATGGTACTTGAGCGAAACTGAGTGCTTTAACGCTCGCCGTTCGCCCCCACAGCCGTCCAGAGACTCGGGGGAGGCCTCCCCTGAAAGCCGGATTCCCACCGATCGTTTGTTTCAAATCTTAGCGCACTAGGTCAAAAGTAAGCGCTAAAAAGTCCTCCCAAAGTCACATACGTTGTCATGTTACAATTTAGTCAATAAAGGACTACTACTGGAGCGAAACAGAGTGCTTTGATGCTCGCCGTTCGGCCCCACAGCCGTCCAGAGACGCAGGGGAGGCCTCCCCTAAAAGCTGGATTCCCTCCGATCGTTTGTTTCAAATCTTAGCCCACTAGTTCAAAAGTAGGCGCTAAAAAGTCCTGCCAAAGTCACATAGGTCATCATGTTACAATTTAGTCAATAAAGGCCAACTACTGGAACGAAACCGAGTGCTTTGACGCTCGCCGTTCGGCCCCACGACCTCCGAGAGGCTTGGAAGAGGCCTCCCCTGAAAGCTGGATTCCCACCGATCGTTTATTTCAAATCTTAGCCCAGTAGCTGAAAAGTAGGCGCAAAAAAGTCCTGCCAAAACCACATCGGTCGTCATGTTACAATTTACTCAATAAAGGCCAACTACTGGAGTGAAACCGAGTGCTTTGACGCTCGCCGTTCGCCCCTACAGCCGTCCAGAGACTCGGGGGTGGCCTCCCCTGAAAGCTGGATTCCCACCGATCGTTTGTTTCAAATCTTAGCCCACTAGCTCAAAAGTAAGTGCTAAAAAGTCCTGCCAAAGTCACATAGGTCGTCATGTTACAATTTAGTCAATAAAAGCCTACTACTGGAGCGAAACCGAGTGCTTTGACGCTCGCCGTTCGGCCTCACGAGCTCCGAGAGGCTTGGAAGAGGCCCCCCTTTAAAGCTGGATTCCCAAGGCTTGTCTGTGTAAATTCCTAGCCCGCTAGGCAGAAATTAAGCGACCTAAAGTCGTGCCGAAGTCAAATCGGTCGTCATGGTACTTGAGCGAAACTGAGTGCTTTAACGCTCGCCGTTCGCCCCCACAGCCGTCCAGAGACTCGGGGGAGGCCTCCCCTGAAAGCCGGATTCCCACCGATCGTTTGTTTCAAATCTTAGCGCACTAGGTCAAAAGTAAGCGCTAAAAAGTCCTCCCAAAGTCACATAGGTTGTCATGTTACAATTTAGTCAATAAAGGCCTACTACTGGAGCGAAACAGAGTGCTTTGACGCTCGCCGTTCGGCCCCACGACCTCCGAGAGGCTTGGAAGAGGCCTCCTCTGAAAGCTGGATTCCCATCGATCGTTTGTTTCAAATCTTAGCCCAGTAGCTGAAAAGTAGGCGCAAAAAAGTCCTGCCAAAATCATATCGGTCGTCATGTTACAATTTACTCAATAAAGGCCTACTACTGGAGAGAAACCGAGTGCTTTGACGCTCATCGTTCGGCCCCACAGCCGTCCAGAGACTCGGGGGAGGCCTCCCCTGAAAGCTGGATTCCCACCGATCGTTTGTTTCAAATCTTTGCCCAGTAACTGAAAAGTAGGCGCTAAAATGTCCTGCCAAAGTCACATAGGTCGTCATGTTACAATTTAGTCAATAAAGGCCTGCTACTGGAGCGAAACAGAGTGCTTTGACGCTCGCCGTTCGGGCCCACGACCTCCGAGAGGCTTGGAAGAGGCCTCCCCTGAAAGCTGGATTCCCACCGATCGTTTATTTCAAATCTTAGCCCAGTAGCTGAAAAGTAGGCGCTAAAAAGTCCTGCCAAAATCACATAGGTCGTCATGTTACAATTTACTCAATAAAGGCCAACTACTGGAGAGAAACCGAGTGCTTTGACGATCGCCGTTCGCCCCTACAGCCGTCCAGAGACTCGGGGGAGGCCTCTCCTGAAAGCTGGATTCCCACCGATCGTTTGTTTCAAATCTTAGCCCACTAGCTCAAAAGTAAGCGCTAAAAAGTCCTGCCAAAGTCACATAGGTCGTCATGTTACAATTTAGTCAATAAAAGCCTACTACTGGAGCGAAACCGAGTGCTTTGACGCTCGCCGTTCGGCCTCACGAGCTCCGAGAGGCTTGGAAGAGGCCTCCCTTTAAAGCTGGATTCCCAAGGCTTGTCTGTGTAAATTCCTAGCCCGCTAGGCAGAAATTAAGCGACCTAAAGTCGTGCCGAAGTCAAATCGGTCGTCATGGTACTTGAGCGAAACTGAGTGCTTTAACGCTCGCCGTTCGCCCCCACAGCCGTCCAGAGACTCGGGGGAGGCCTCCCCTGAAAGCCGGATTCCCACCGATCGTTTGTTTCAAATCTTAGTGCACTAGGTCAAAAGTAAGCGCTAAAAAGTCCTCCCAAAGTCACATAGGTTGTCATGTTACAATTTAGTCAATAAAGGACTACTACTGGAGCGAAACAGAGTGCTTTGACGCTCGCCGTTCGGGCCCACGACCTCCGAGAGGCTTGGAAGAGGCCTCCCCTGAAAGCTGGATTCCCATCGATCGTTTGTTTCAAATCTTAGCCCAGTAGCTGAAAATGTAGGCGCTAAAATGTCCTGCCAAAATCACATAGGTCGTCATGTTACAATTTAGTCAATAAAGGCCTCCGACTGGACCGAAACTGAGTGCTTTAACGCTCGCCGATCGGCCCCACAGCTGTCCAGAGACTCGGGGGAGGCCTCCCCTGAAAGCTGGATTCGCACCGATCGTTTGTTTCAAATCTTAGCGCACTAGGTCAAAAGTAAGCGCTAAAAAGTCCTCCCAAAGTCACATAGGTTGTCATGTTACAATTTAGTCAATAAAGGCCTAATACTGGAGCGAAACCGAGTGCTTTGACGCTCGCCGTTCGGGCCCACGACCTCCGAGAGTCTTGGAAGAGGCCTCCCCTGAAAGGTGGCTTCCCACCGATCGTTTGTTTCAAATCTTAGCCCAGTAGCTGAAAAGTAGGCGCTAAAAAGTCCTGCCAAAATCACATAGGTCGTCATGTTACAATTTAGTCAATAAAGGCCTCCGACTGGACCGAAACTGAGTGCTTTAACGCTCGCCGATCGGCCCCACAGCTGTCCAGAGACTCGGGGAGGCCTCCCCTGAAAGCTGGATTACCACCGATCGTTTGTTTCAAATCTTAGCGCACTAGGTCAAAAGTAAGCGCTAAAAAGTCCTCCCAAAGTCACATAGGTCGTCATGTTACAATTTAGTCAATAAAAGCCTACTACTGGAGCGAAACCGAGTGCTTTGACGCTCGCCGTTCGGGCCCACGACCTCCGAGAGGCTTGGAAGAGGCCTCCCCTGAAAGCTGGATTCCCACCGATCGTTTGTTTCAAATCTTAGCCCACTAGCTCAAAAGTAAGCGCTAAAAAGTCCTGCCAAAGTCACATAGGTCGTCATGTTACAATTTAGTCAATAAAAGCCTACTACTGGAGCGAAACCGAGTGCTTTGACGCTCGCCGTTCGGGCCCACGACCTCCGAGAGGCTTGGAAGAGGCCTCCCCTGAAAGCTGGATTCCCACCGATCGTTTGTTTCAAATCTTAGCCCACTAGCTCAAAAGTAAGCGCTAAAAAGTCCTGCCAAAGTCACATAGGTCGTCATGTTACAATTTAGTCAATAAAAGCCTACTACTGGAGCGAAACCGAGTGCTTTGACGCTCGCCGTTCGGCCTCACGAGCTCCGAGAGGCTTGGAAGAGGCCCCCCTTTAAAGCTGGATTCCCAAGGCTTGTCTGTGTAAATTCCTAGCCCGCTAGGCAGAAATTAAGCGACCTAAAGTCGTGCCGAAGTCAAATCGGTCGTCATGGTACTTGAGCGAAACTGAGTGCTTTAACGCTCGCCGTTCGCCCCCACAGCCGTCCAGAGACTCGGGGGAGGCCTCCCCTGAAAGCCGGATTCCCACCGATCGTTTGTTTCAAATCTTAGCGCACTAGGTCAAAAGTAAGCGCTAAAAAGTCCTCCCAAAGTCACATAGGTTGTCATGTTACAATTTAGTCAATAAAGGCCTACTACTGGAGCGAAACAGAGTGCTTTGACGCTCGCCGTTTGGCCCCACGACCTCCGAGAGGCTTGGAAGAGGCCTCCTCTGAAAGCTGGATTCCCATCGATCGTTTGTTTCAAATCTTAGCCCAGTAGCTGAAAAGTAGGCGCAAAAAAGTCCTGCCAAAATCATATCGGTCGTCATGTTACAATTTACTCAATAAAGGCCTACTACTGGAGAGAAACCGAGTGCTTTGACGCTCGCCGTTCGGCCCCACGAGCTCCGAGAGGCTTGGAAGAGGCCTCCCTTGAAAGCTGGATTCCCAAGGCTTGTCTGTGTGAATTCCTAGCCCGCTCGGCTGAAATTAAGTGACCTAAAGTTGTGCCGAAGTCAAATCGGTCGTCATGGTACTTGAGCGAAACTGAGTGCTATTACGCTCGCCGCTCGGCCCCACAGCCGTCCAGAGACTCGGGGGAGGCCTCCCCTGAAAGCTGGATTCCCAACGATCGTATGTTTCAAATCTTAGCCCAGTAGCTGAGAAGTAGGCACTAAAAAGTCCTGCCAAAATCACATAGGTCGTCATGTTACAATTTACTCAATAAAGGCCGACTACTGGAGCGAAACCGAGTGCTTTGACGCTCGCCGTTCGGCCCCACGACCTCCGAGAGGCTTGGAAGAGGCCTCCTCTGAAAGCTGGATTCCCATCGATCGTTTGTTTCAAATCTTAGCCCAGTAGCTGAAAAGTAGGCGCAAAAAAGTCCTGCCAAAATCACATCGGTCGTCATGTTACAATTTACTCAATAAAGGCCTACTACTGGAGAGAAACCGAGTGCTTTGACGCTCATCGTTCGGCCCCACAGCCGTCCAGAGACTCGGGGGAGGCCTCCCCTGAAAGCTGGATTCCCACCGATCGTTTGTTTCAAATCTTTGCCCAGTAACTGAAAAGTAGGCGCTAAAATGTCCTGCCAAAGTCACATAGGTCGTCATGTTACAATTTAGTCAATAAAAGCCTACTACTGGAGCGAAACCGAGTGCTTTGACGCTCGCCGTTCGGCCTCACGAGCTCCGAGAGGCTTGGAAGAGGCCCCCCTTTAAAGCTGGATTCCCAAGGCTTGTCTGTGTGAATTCCTAGCCCGCTCGGCTGAAATTAAGTGACCTAAAGTTGTGCCGAAGTCAAATCGGTCGTCATGGTACTTGAGCGAAACTGAGTGCTATTACGCTCGCCGCTCGGCCCCACAGCCGTCCAGAGACTCGGGGGAGGCCTCCCCTGAAAGCTGGATTCCCAACGATCGTTTGTTTCAAATCTTAGCCCAGTAGCTGAGAAGTAGGCACTAAAAAGTCCTGCCAAAATCACATAGGTCGTCATGTTACAATTTACTCAATAAAGGCCGACTACTGGAGCGAAACCGAGTGCTTTGACGCTCGCCGTTCGGCCCCACGACCTCCGAGAGGCTTGGAAGAGGCCTCCTCTGAAAGCTGGATTCCCATCGATCGTTTGTTTCAAATCTTAGCCCAGTAGCTGAAAAGTAGGCGCAAAAAAGTCCTGCCAAAATCACATCGGTCGTCATGTTACAATTTACTCAATAAAGGCCTACTACTGGAGAGAAACCGAGTGCTTTGACGCTCATCGTTCGGCCCCACAGCCGTCCAGAGACTCGGGGGAGGCCTCCCCTGAAAGCTGGATTCCCACCGATCGTTTGTTTCAAATCTTTGCCCAGTAACTGAAAAGTAGGCGCTAAAATGTCCTGCCAAAGTCACATAGGTCGTCATGTTACAATTTAGTCAATAAAAGCCTACTACTGGAGCGAAACCGAGTGCTTTGACGCTCGCCGTTCGGCCTCACGAGCTCCGAGAGGCTTGGAAGAGGCCCCCCTTTAAAGCTGGATTCCCAAGGCTTGTCTGTGTAAATTCCTAGCCCGCTAGGCAGAAATTAAGCGACCTAAAGTCGTGCCGAAGTCAAATCGGTCGTCATGGTACTTGAGCGAAACTGAGTGCTTTAACGCTCGCCGTTCGCCCCCACAGCCGTCCAGAGACTCGGGGGAGGCCTCCCCTGAAAGCCGGATTCCCACCGATCGTTTGTTTCAAATCTTAGCGCACTAGGTCAAAAGTAAGCGCTAAAAAGTCCTCCCAAAGTCACATAGGTTGTCATGTTACAATTTAGTCAATAAAGGCCTACTACTGGAGCGAAACAGAGTGCTTTGACGCTCGCCGTTCGGCCCCACGACCTCCGAGAGGCTTGGAAGAGGCCTCCCCTGAAAGCTGGATTCCCACCGATCGTTTATTTCAAATCTTAGCCCAGTAGCTGAAAAGTAGGCGCTAAAAAGTCCTGCCAAAATCACATCGGTCGTCATGTTACAATTTACTCAATAAAGGCCTACTACTGGAGAGAAACCGAGTGCTTTGACGCTCATCGTTCGGCCCCACAGCCGTCCAGAGACTCGGGGGAGGCCTCCCCTGAAAGCTGGATTCCCACCGATCGTTTGTTTCAAATCTTTGCCCAGTAACTGAAAAGTAGGCGCTAAAATGTCCTGCCAAAGTCACATAGGTCGTCATGTTACAATTTAGTCAATAAAAGCCTACTACTGGAGCGAAACCGAGTGCTTTGACGCTCGCCGTTCGGCCTCACGAGCTCCGAGAGGCTTGGAAGAGGCCCCCCTTTAAAGCTGGATTCCCAAGGCTTGTCTGTGTAAATTCCTAGCCCGCTAGGCAGAAATTAAGCGACCTAAAGTCGTGCCGAAGTCAAATCGGTCGTCATGGTACTTGAGCGAAACTGAGTGCTTTAACGCTCGCCGTTCGCCCCCACAGCCGTCCAGAGACTCGGGGGAGGCCTCCCCTGAAAGCCGGATTCCCACCGATCGTTTGTTTCAAATCTTAGCGCACTAGGTCAAAAGTAAGCGCTAAAAAGTCCTCCCAAAGTCACATAGGTTGTCATGTTACAATTTAGTCAATAAAGGCCTACTACTGGAGCGAAACAGAGTGCTTTGACGCTCGCCGTTCGGCCCCACGACCTCCGAGAGGCTTGGAAGAGGCCTCCTCTGAAAGCTGGATTCCCATCGATCGTTTGTTTCAAATCTTAGCCCAGTAGCTGAAAAGTAGGCGCAAAAAAGTCCTGCCAAAATCATATCGGTCGTCATGTTACAATTTACTCAATAAAGGCCTACTACTGGAGAGAAACCGAGTGCTTTGACGCTCATCGTTCGGCCCCACAGCCGTCCAGAGACTCGGGGGAGGCCTCCCCTGAAAGCTGGATTCCCACCGATCGTTTGTTTCAAATCTTCGCCCAGTAACTGAAAAGTAGGCGCTAAAATGTCCTGCCAAAGTCACATAGGTCGTCATGTTACAATTTAGTCAATAAAGGCCTGCTACTGGAGCGAAACAGAGTGCTTTGACGCTCGCCGTTCGGGCCCACGACCTCCGAGAGGCTTGGAAGAGGCCTCCCCTGAAAGCTGGATTCCCACCGATCGTTTATTTCAAATCTTAGCCCAGTAGCTGAAAAGTATGCGCTAAAAAGTCCTGCCAAAATCACATAGGTCGTCATGTTACAATTTACTCAATAAAGGCCAACTACTGGAGAGAAACCGAGTGCTTTGACGATCGCCGTTCGCCCCTACAGCCGTCCAGAGACTCTGGGGAGGCCTCCCCTGAAAGCTGGATTCCCACCGATCGTTTGTTTCAAATCTTAGCCCACTAGCTCAAAAGTAAGCGCTAAAAAGTCCTGCCAAAGTCACATAGGTCGTCATGTTACAATTTAGTCAATAAAAGCCTACTACTGGAGCGAAACCGAGTGCTTTGACGCTCGCCGTTCGGCCTCACGAGCTCCGAGAGGCTTGGAAGAGGCCTCCCTTTAAAGCTGGATTCCCAAGGCTTGTCTGTGTAAATTCCTAGCCCGCTAGGCAGAAATTAAGCGACCTAAAGTCGTGCCGAAGTCAAATCGGTCGTCATGGTACTTGAGCGAAACTGAGTGCTTTAACGCTCGCCGTTCGCCCCCACAGCCGTCCAGAGACTCGGGGGAGGCCTCCCCTGAAAGCCGGATTCCCACCGATCGTTTGTTTCAAATCTTAGCGCACTAGGTCAAAAGTAAGCGCTAAAAAGTCCTCCCAAAGTCACATAGGTTGTCATGTTACAATTTAGTCAATAAAGGACTACTACTGGAGCGAAACAGAGTGCTTTGATGCTCGCCGTTCGGCCCCACAGCCGTCCAGAGACGCAGGGGAGGCCTCCCCTAAAAGCTGGATTCCCTCCGATCGTTTGTTTCAAATCTTAGCCCACTAGTTCAAAAGTAGGCGCTAAAAAGTCCTGCCAAAGTCACATAGGTCATCATGTTACAATTTAGTCAATAAAGGCCTACTACTGGAGCGAAACAGAGTGCTTTGACGCTCGCCGTTCGGCCCCACGACCTCCGAGAGGCTTGGAAGAGGCCTCCTCTGAAAGCTGGATTCCCATCGATCGTTTGTTTCAAATCTTATCCCAGTAGCTGAAAAGTAGGCGCAAAAAAGTCCTGCCAAAATCATATCGGTCGTCATGTTACAATTTACTCAATAAAGGCCTACTACTGGAGAGAAACCGAGTGCTTTGACGCTCATCGTTCAGCCCCACAGCCGTCCAGAGACTCGGGGGAGGCCTCCCCTGAAAGCTGGATTCCCACCGATCGTTTGTTTCAAATCTTTGCCCAGTAACTGAAAAGTAGGCGCTAAAATGTCCTGCCAAAGTCACATAGGTCGTCATGTTACAATTTAGTCAATAAAGGCCTGCTACTGGAGCGAAACAGAGTGCTTTGACGCTCGCCGTTCGGGCCCACGACCTCCGAGAGGCTTGGATGAGGCCTCCCCTGAAAGCTGGATTCCCACCGATCGTTTATTTCAAATCTTAGCGCACTAGGTCAAAAGTAAGCGCTAAAAAGTCCTCCCAAAGTCACATAGGTTGTCATGTTACAATTTAGTCAATAAAGGCCTACTACTGGAGCGAAACAGAGTGCTTTGACGCTCGCCGTTCGGCCCCACGACCTCCGAGAGGCTTGGAAGAGGCCTCCTCTGAAAGCTGGATTCCCATCGATCGTTTGTTTCAAATCTTAGCCCAGTAGCTGAAAAGTAGGCGCAAAAAAGTCCTGCCAAAATCATATCGGTCGTCATGTTACAATTTACTCAATAAAGGCCTACTACTGGAGAGAAACCGAGTGCTTTGACGCTCATCGTTCGGCCCCACAGCCGTCCAGAGACTCGGGGGAGGCCTCCCCTGAAAGCTGGATTCCCACCGATCGTTTGTTTCAAATCTTCGCCCAGTAACTGAAAAGTAGGCGCTAAAATGTCCTGCCAAAGTCACATAGGTCGTCATGTTACAATTTAGTCAATAAAGGCCTGCTACTGGAGCGAAACAGAGTGCTTTGACGCTCGCCGTTCGGGCCCACGACCTCCGAGAGGCTTGGAAGAGGCCTCCCCTGAAAGCTGGATTCCCACCGATCGTTTATTTCAAATCTTAGCCCAGTAGCTGAAAAGTATGCGCTAAAAAGTCCTGCCAAAATCACATAGGTCGTCATGTTACAATTTACTCAATAAAGGCCAACTACTGGAGAGAAACCGAGTGCTTTGACGATCGCCGTTCGCCCCTACAGCCGTCCAGAGACTCTGGGGAGGCCTCCCCTGAAAGCTGGATTCCCACCGATCGTTTGTTTCAAATCTTAGCCCACTAGCTCAAAAGTAAGCGCTAAAAAGTCCTGCCAAAGTCACATAGGTCGTCATGTTACAATTTAGTCAATAAAAGCCTACTACTGGAGCGAAACCGAGTGCTTTGACGCTCGCCGTTCGGCCTCACGAGCTCCGAGAGGCTTGGAAGAGGCCTCCCTTTAAAGCTGGATTCCCAAGGCTTGTCTGTGTAAATTCCTAGCCCGCTAGGCAGAAATTAAGCGACCTAAAGTCGTGCCGAAGTCAAATCGGTCGTCATGGTACTTGAGCGAAACTGAGTGCTTTAACGCTCGCCGTTCGCCCCCACAGCCGTCCAGAGACTCGGGGGAGGCCTCCCCTGAAAGCCGGATTCCCACCGATCGTTTGTTTCAAATCTTAGCGCACTAGGTCAAAAGTAAGCGCTAAAAAGTCCTCCCAAAGTCACATAGGTTGTCATGTTACAATTTAGTCAATAAAGGACTACTACTGGAGCGAAACAGAGTGCTTTGATGCTCGCCGTTCGGCCCCACAGCCGTCCAGAGACGCAGGGGAGGCCTCCCCTAAAAGCTGGATTCCCTCCGATCGTTTGTTTCAAATCTTAGCCCACTAGTTCAAAAGTAGGCGCTAAAAAGTCCTGCCAAAGTCACATAGGTCATCATGTTACAATTTAGTCAATAAAGGCCTACTACTGGAGCGAAACAGAGTGCTTTGACGCTCGCCGTTCGGCCCCACGACCTCCGAGAGGCTTGGAAGAGGCCTCCTCTGAAAGCTGGATTCCCATCGATCGTTTGTTTCAAATCTTATCCCAGTAGCTGAAAAGTAGGCGCAAAAAAGTCCTGCCAAAATCATATCGGTCGTCATGTTACAATTTACTCAATAAAGGCCTACTACTGGAGAGAAACCGAGTGCTTTGACGCTCATCGTTCAGCCCCACAGCCGTCCAGAGACTCGGGGGAGGCCTCCCCTGAAAGCTGGATTCCCACCGATCGTTTGTTTCAAATCTTTGCCCAGTAACTGAAAAGTAGGCGCTAAAATGTCCTGCCAAAGTCACATAGGTCGTCATGTTACAATTTAGTCAATAAAGGCCTGCTACTGGAGCGAAACAGAGTGCTTTGACGCTCGCCGTTCGGGCCCACGACCTCCGAGAGGCTTGGATGAGGCCTCCCCTGAAAGCTGGATTCCCACCGATCGTTTATTTCAAATCTTAGCCCAGTAGCTGAAAAGTAGGCGCTAAAAAGTCCTGCCAAAATCACATAGGTCGTCATGTTACAATTTACTCAATAAAGGCCAACTACTGGAGAGAAACCGAGTGCTTTGACGATCGCCGTTCGCCCCTACAGCCGTCCAGAGACTCGGGGGAGGCCTCCCCTGAAAGCTGGATTCCCACCGATCGTTTGTTTCAAATCTTAGCCCACTAGCTCAAAAGTAAGCGCTAAAAAGTCCTGCCAAAGTCACATAGGTCGTCATGTTACAATTTAGTCAATAAAAGCCTACTACTGGAGCGAAACCGAGTGCTTTGACGCTCGCCGTTCGGCCTCACGAGCTCCGAGAGGCTTGGAAGAGGCCTCCCTTTAAAGCTGGATTCCCAAGGCTTGTCTGTGTAAATTCCTAGCCCGCTAGGCAGAAATTAAGCGACCTAAAGTCGTGCCGAAGTCAAATCGGTCGTCATGGTACTTGAGCGAAACTGAGTGCTTTAACGCTCGCCGTTCGCCCCCACAGCCGTCCAGAGACTCGGGGGAGGCCTCCCCTGAAAGCCGGATTCCCACCGATCGTTTGTTTCAAATCTTAGCGCACTAGGTCAAAAGTAAGCGCTAAAAAGTCCTCCCAAAGTCACATAGGTTGTCATGTTACAATTTAGTCAATAAAGGACTACTACTGGAGCGAAACAGAGTGCTTTGACGCTCGCCGTTCGGGCCCACGACCTCCGAGAGGCTTGGAAGAGGCCTCCCCTGAAAGCTGGATTCCCATCGATCGTTTGTTTCAAATCTTAGCCCAGTAGCTGAAAAGTAGGCGCTAAAATGTCCTGCCAAAATCACATAGGTCGTCATGTTACAATTTAGTCAATAAAGGCCTCCGACTGGACCGAAACTGAGTGCTTTAACGCTCGCCGATCGGCCCCACAGCTGTCCAGAGACTCGGGGGAGGCCTCCCCTGAAAGCTGGATTCGCACCGATCGTTTGTTTCAAATCTTAGCGCACTAGGTCAAAAGTAAGCGCTAAAAAGTACTCCCAAAGTCACATAGGTTGTCATGTTACAATTTAGTCAATAAAGGCCTAATACTGGAGCGAAACCGAGTGCTTTGACGCTCGCCGTTCGGGCCCACGACCTCCGAGAGTCTTGGAAGAGGCCTCCGCTGAAAGGTGGCTTCCCACCGATCGTTTGTTTCAAATCTTAGCCCAGTAGCTGAAAAGTAGGCGCTAAAAAGTCCTGCCAAAATCACATAGGTCGTCATGTTACAATTTAGTCAATAAAGGCCTCCGACTGGACCGAAACTGAGTGCTTTAACGCTCGCCGATCGGCCCCACAGCTGTCCAGAGACTCGGGGAGGCCTCCCCTGAAAGCTGGATTACCACCGATCGTTTGTTTCAAATCTTAGCGCACTAGGTCAAAAGTAAGCGCTAAAAAGTCCTCCCAAAGTCACATAGGTCGTCATGTTACAATTTAGTCAATAAAAGCCTACTACTGGAGCGAAACCGAGTGCTTTGACGCTCGCCGTTCGGGCCCACGACCTCCGAGAGGCTTGGAAGAGGCCTCCCCTGAAAGCTGGATTCCCACCGATCGTTTGTTTCAAATCTTAGCCCACTAGCTCAAAAGTAAGCGCTAAAAAGTCCTGCCAAAGTCACATAGGTCGTCATGTTACAATTTAGTCAATAAAAGCCTACTACTGGAGCGAAACCGAGTGCTTTGACGCTCGCCGTTCGGCCTCACGAGCTCCGAGAGGCTTGGAAGAGGCCTCCCTGAAAGCTGGCTTCCCACCGATCGTTTGTTTCAAATCTTAGCCCAATAGCTGAAAAGTAGGCGCTAAAAAGTACTGCCAAAGACACGTAGGTCGTCATGCTACAATTTAGTCAATAAAAGCCTACTACTGGAGCGAAACCGAGTGCTTTGACGCTCGCCGTTCGGCCTCACAAGCTCCGAGAGGCTTGGAAGAGGCCTCCCTTTAAAGCTGGATTCACAAGGCTTGTCTGTGTAAATTCCTAGCCCGCTAGGCAGAAATTAAGCGACCTAAAGTCGTGCCGAAGTCAAATCGGTCGTCATGGTACTTGAGCGAAACTGAGTGCTTTAACGCTCGCCGCTCGGCCCCACAGCCTTCCAGAGACTCTGGGGAGGACTCCCCTGAAAGGTGGATTCCCACCGATCGTTTGTTTCAAATCTTAGCGCACTAGGTCAAAAGTAAGCGCTAAAAAGTCCTCCCAAAGTCACATAGGTTGTCATGTTACAATTTAGTCAATAAAGGCCTACTACTGGAGCGAAACAGAGTGCTTTGACGCTCGCCGTTCGGGCCCACGACCTCCGAGAGGCTTGGAAGAGGCCTCCCCTGAAAGCTGGCTGCCGACCGATCGTTTGTTTCAAATCTTAGCCCAGTAGCTGAAAAGTAGGCGCTAAAATGTCCTGCCAAAATCACATAGGTCGTCATGTTACAATTTAGTCAATAAAGGCCTCCGACTGGACCGAAACTGAGTGCTTTAACGCTCGCCGATCGGCCCCACAGCTGTCCAGAGACTCGGGGGAGGCCTCCCCTGAAAGCTGGATTACCACCGATCGTTTGTTTCAATTCTTAGCGCACTAGGTCAAAAGTAAGCGCTAAAAAGTCCTCCCAAAGTCACATAGGTTGTCATGTTACAATTTAGTCAATAAAGGCCTAATACTGGAGCGAAACCGAGTGCTTTGACGCTCGCCGTTCGGGCCCACGACCTCCGAGAGGCTTGGAAGAGGCCTCCCCTGAAAGCTGGATTCCCACCGATCGTTTGTTTCAAATATTAGCCCACTAGCTCAAAAGTAAGCGCTAAAAAGTCCTGCCAAAGTCACATAGGTCGTCATGTTACAATTTAGTCAATAAAAGCCTACTACTGGAGCGAAACCGAGTGCTTTGACGCTCGCCGTTCGGCCTCACGAGCTCCGAGAGGCTTGGAAGAGGCCCCCCTTTAAAGCTGGATTCCCAAGGCTTGTCTGTGTAAATACCTAGCCCGCTAGGCAGAAATTAAGCGACCTAAAGTTGTGCCGAAGTCAAATCGGTCGTCATGGTACTTGAGCGAAACTGAGTGCTTTAACGCTCGCCGTTCGCCCCCACAGCCGTCCAGAGACTCGGGGGAGGCCTCCCCTGAAAGCCGGATTCCCACCGATCGTTTGTTTCAAATCTTAGCGCACTAGGTCAAAAGTAAGCGCTAAAAAGTCCTCCCAAAGTCACATAGGTTGTCATGTTACAATTTAGTCAATAAAGGCCTACTACTGGAGCGAAACAGAGTGCTTTGACGCTCGCCGTTTGGCCCCACGACCTCCGAGAGGCTTGGAAGAGGCCTCCTCTGAAAGCTGGATTCCCATCGATCGTTTGTTTCAAATCTTAGCCCAGTAGCTGAAAAGTAGGCGCAAAAAAGTCCTGCCAAAATCATATCGGTCGTCATGTTACAATTTACTCAATAAAGGCCTACTACTGGAGAGAAACCGAGTGCTTTGACGCTCATCGTTCGGCCCCACAGCCGTCCAGAGACTCGGGGGAGGCCTCCCCTGAAAGCTGGATTCCCACCGATCGTTTGTTTCAAATCTTCGCCCAGTAACTGAAAAGTAGGCGCTAAAATGTCCTGCCAAAGTCACATAGGTCGTCATGTTACAATTTAGTCAATAAAGGCCTGCTACTGGAGCGAAACAGAGTGCTTTGACGCTCGCCGTTCGGGCCCACGACCTCCGAGAGGCTTGGAAGAGGCCTCCCCTGAAAGCTGGATTCCCACCGATCGTTTATTTCAAATCTTAGCCCAGTAGCTGAAAAGTATGCGCTAAAAAGTCCTGCCAAAATCACATAGGTCGTCATGTTACAATTTACTCAATAAAGGCCAACTACTGGAGAGAAACCGAGTGCTTTGACGATCGCCGTTCGCCCCTACAGCCGTCCAGAGACTCGGGGGAGGCCTCCCCTGAAAGCTGGATTCCCACCGATCGTTTGTTTCAAATCTTAGCCCACTAGCTCAAAAGTAAGCGCTAAAAAGTCCTGCCAAAGTCACATAGGTCGTCATGTTACAATTTAGTCAATAAAAGCCTACTACTGGAGCGAAACCGAGTGCTTTGACGCTCGCCGTTCGGCCTCACGAGCTCCGAGAGGCTTGGAAGAGGCCTCCCTTTAAAGCTGGATTCCCAAGGCTTGTCTGTGTAAATTCCTAGCCCGCTAGGCAGAAATTAAGCGACCTAAAGTCGTGCCGAAGTCAAATCGGTCGTCATGGTACTTGAGCGAAACTGAGTGCTTTAACGCTCGCCGTTCGCCCCCACAGCCGTCCAGAGACTCGGGGGAGGCCTCCCCTGAAAGCCGGATTCCCACCGATCGTTTGTTTCAAATCTTAGCGCACTAGGTCAAAAGTAAGCGCTAAAAAGTCCTCCCAAAGTCACATAGGTTGTCATGTTACAATTTAGTCAATAAAGGACTACTACTGGAGCGAAACAGAGTGCTTTGATGCTCGCCGTTCGGCCCCACAGCCGTCCAGAGACGCAGGGGAGGCCTCCCCTAAAAGCTGGATTCCCTCCGATCGTTTGTTTCAAATCTTAGCCCACTAGTTCAAAAGTAGGCGCTAAAAAGTCCTGCCAAAGTCACATAGGTCATCATGTTACAATTTAGTCAATAAAGGCCAACTACTGGAACGAAACCGAGTGCTTTGACGCTCGCCGTTCGGCCCCACGACCTCCGAGAGGCTTGGAAGAGGCCTCCCCTGAAAGCTGGATTCCCACCGATCGTTTATTTCAAATCTTAGCCCAGTAGCTGAAAAGTAGGCGCAAAAAAGTCCTGCCAAAACCACATCGGTCGTCATGTTACAATTTACTCAATAAAGGCCAACTACTGGAGTGAAACCGAGTGCTTTGACGCCTGCCGTTCGCCCCTACAGCCGTCCAGAGACTCGGGGGTGGCCTCCCCTGAAAGCTGGATTCCCACCGATCGTTTGTTTCAAATCTTAGCCCACTAGCTCAAAAGTAAGTGCTAACAAGTCCTGCCAAAGTCACATAGGTCGTCATGTTACAATTTAGTCAATAAAAGCCTACTACTGGAGCGAAACCGAGTGCTTTGACGCTCGCCGTTCGGCCTCACGAGCTCCGAGAGGCTTGGAAGAGGCCCCCCTTTAAAGCTGGATTCCCAAGGCTTGTCTGTGTAAATTCCTAGCCCGCTAGGCAGAAATTAAGCGACCTAAAGTCGTGCCGAAGTCAAATCGGTCGTCATGGTACTTGAGCGAAACTGAGTGCTTTAACGCTCGCCGTTCGCCCCCACAGCCGTCCAGAGACTCGGGGGAGGCCTCCCCTGAAAGCTGGATTCGCACCGATCGTTTGTTTCAAATCTTAGCGCACTAGGTCAAAAGTAAGCGCTAAAAAGTCCTCCCAAAGTCACATAGGTTGTCATGTTACAATTTAGTCAATAAAGGCCTAATACTGGAGCGAAACCGAGTGCTTTGGCGCTCGCCGTTCGGGCCCACGACCTCCGAGAGTCTTGGAAGAGGCCTCCCCTGAAAGGTGGCTTCCCACCGATCGTTTGTTTCAAATCTTAGCCCAGTAGCTGAAAAGTAGGCGCTAAAAAGTCCTGCCAAAATCACATAGGTCGTCATGTTACAATTTAGTCAATAAAGGCCTCCGACTGGACCGAAACTGAGTGGTTTAACGCTCGCCGATCGGCCCCACAGCTGTCCAGAGACTCGGGGAGGCCTCCCCTGAAAGCTGGATTACCACCGATCGTTTGTTTCAAATCTTAGCGCACTAGGTCAAAAGTAAGCGCTAAAAAGTACTCCCAAAGTCACATAGGTCGTCATGTTACAATTTAGTCAATAAAAGCCTACTACTGGAGCGAAACCGAGTGCTTTGACGCTCGCCGTTCGGGCCCACGACCTCCGAGAGGCTTGGAAGAGGCCTCCCCTGAAAGCTGGATTCCCACCGATCGTTTATTTCAAATCTTAGCCCAGTAGCTGAAAAGTAGGCGCTAAAAAGTCCTGCCAAAATCACATAGGTCGTCATGTTACAATTTACTCAATAAAGGCCAACTACTGGAGAGAAACCGAGTGCTTTGACGATCGCCGTTCGCCCCTACAGCCGTCCAGAGACTCGGGGGAGGCCTCCCCTGAAAGCTGGATTCCCACCGATCGTTTGTTTCAAATCTTAGCCCACTAGCTCAAAAGTAAGCGCTAAAAAGTCCTGCCAAAGTCACATAGGTCGTCATGTTACAATTTAGTCAATAAAAGCCTACTACTGGAGCGAAACCGAGTGCTTTGACGCTCGCCGTTCGGCCTCACGAGCTCCGAGAGGCTTGGAAGAGGCCTCCCTTTAAAGCTGGATTCCCAAGGCTTGTCTGTGTAAATTCCTAGCCCGCTAGGCAGAAATTAAGCGACCTAAAGTCGTGCCGAAGTCAAATCGGTCCGTCATGGTACTTGAGCGAAACTGAGTGCTTTAACGCTCGCCGTTCGCCCCCACAGCCGTCCAGAGACTCGGGGGAGGCCTCCCCTGAAAGCCGGATTCCCACCGATCGTTTGTTTCAAATCTTAGCGCACTAGGTCAAAAGTAAGCGCTAAAAAGTCCTCCCAAAGTCACATAGGTTGTCATGTTACAATTTAGTCAATAAAGGACTACTACTGGAGCGAAACAGAGTGCTTTGACGCTCGCCGTTCGGGCCCACGACCTCCGAGAGGCTTGGAAGAGGCCTCCCCTGAAAGCTGGATTCCCATCGATCGTTTGTTTCAAATCTTAGCCCAGTAGCTGAAAAGTAGGCGCTAAAATGTCCTGCCAAAATCACATAGGTCGTCATGTTACAATTTAGTCAATAAAGGCCTCCGACTGGACCGAAACTGAGTGCTTTAACGCTCGCCGATCGGCCCCACAGCTGTCCAGAGACTCGGGGGAGGACTCCCCTGAAAGCTGGATTCCCACCGATCGTTTGTTTCAAATCTTAGCGCACTAGGTCAAAAGTAAGCGCTAAAAAGTCCTCCCAAATTCACATAGGTTGTCATGTTACAATTTAGTCAATAAAGGCCTACTACTGGAGCGAAACAGAGTGCTTTGACGCTTGCCGTTCGGGCCCACGACCTCCGAGAGGCTTAGAAGAGGCCTCCCCTGAAAGCTGGCTTCCCACCGATCGTTTGTTTCAAATCTTAGCCCAATAGCTGAAAATTAGGCGCTAAAAAGTCCTGCCAAAGTCACATAGGTCGTCATGTTACAATTTAGTCAATAAAAGCCTACTACTGGAGCGAAACCGAGTGCTTTGACGCTCGCCGTTCGGGCCCACGACCTCCGAGAGTCTTGGAAGAGGCCTCCCCTGAAAGGTGGCTTCCCACCGATCGTTTGTTTCAAATCTTAGCCCAGTAGCTGAAAAGTTGGCGCTAAAAAGTCCTGCCAAAATCACATAGGTCGTCATGTTACAATTTAGTCAATAAAGGCCTCCGACTGGACCGAAACTGAGTGCTTTAACGCTCGCCGATCGGCCCCACAGCTGTCCAGAGACTCGGGGAGGCCTCCCCTGAAAGCTGGATTACCACCGATCGTTTGTTTCAAATCTTAGCGCACTAGGTCAAAAGTAAGCGCTAAAAAGTCCTCCCAAAGTCACATAGGTCGTCATGTTACAATTTAGTCAATAAAAGGCCTACTACTGGAGCGAAACCGAGTGCTTTGACGCTCGCCGTTCGGGCCCACGACCTCCGAGAGGCTTGGAAGAGGCCTCCCCTGAAAGCTGGATTCCCACCGATCGTTTGTTTCAAATCTTAGCCCACTAGCTCAAAAGTAAGCGCTAAAAAGTCCTGCCAAAGTCACATAGGTCGTCATGTTACAATTTAGTCAATAAAAGCCTACTACTGGAGCGAAACCGAGTGCTTTGACGCTCGCCGTTCGGCCTCACGAGCTCCGAGAGGCTTGGAAGAGGCCTCCCTGAAAGCTGGCTTCCCACCGATCGTTTGTTTCAAATCTTAGCCCAATAGCTGAAAA